>NW_027656715.1:0-66807 GCF_964235325.1 Thermobia domestica
CAATTGATAAAATCTTTTTAAAAGAATATTTAAATGTGACAAATAAATGTCAGAATACTGTAAGGATCCCCACCTTTCAGTGTGTATTACTTCTTCAAGCACCCGTTATAACTGTAAAACACATACTACTGTTTATAAACACGACAACAAGCAGAAAGAAACAGAAAGACACGAAGCCGACACGGTGAAATCCGAAGATGGACGAATCACCCAGAAGTTACTCATAAAAGAGGACCAAATTATCAGTTTACGACTGATTACTTAACCTACAACACCCACCCCTGAGGTCGCTTTGGACAAGGGAGTTCACGATCTTACTTTATCTCTTAGCTGCACTGGGTGAAGAACGTTCCTTACAAACCGTTTCCCATAGTCGCTATAGACAGTGGAGATTCCTTTTATAACAAGCTGGAGGTTGCATTGAGCAAAGGGGTTCCCGTACAATCCAACTACATCCTTCATTATCTGAAGCTAGTCTATGTGTCCTGAGGATTTACATTGGAAACACTAATTTTGTATTATTACAAAGAAGTTTTGTGAATTATTCGATTGAAGATTATTTTCATATAATAAAATTGGCGAAGGACTAATCCCGGACTCTACCAAAGAATACTTCAATATAGTTGTTAAAACCGGGGTCATCTCCCAAGACCTAACTATTATTATTAGATAGTAGAGCCGTTCCAAGTCAAATCAGATTGTCATGAAACTTTGCATAGGGGCACTATTCATATAAATTAAGAAAATTACCAAATTGCAACTTAATATATCGATCGGTATTGAAGATTGGGCTATGTAAAGTTTGGCAAAAAATGCCCAAAATAGCATGTTCAATATTTTGAAATTGGAATTACAGCTCTCCTAATTAAGCTAGCGAGCTGGATGAGGTGTCATTTTACAGCATTTTTCATGCCCTTTCCTGTGGTGTACAACATCATATAGCTTAACACAGAATTTGTTTTTTCAAAATCAAAATCAAAAGTTTACTTCAAAATTTTTCAAAAAGTACATATTTTAACATAAATTCCATAAATAGATAGTAATGTTGTAAAGCAACTGGCAAAATATGAATTTGAGATGATAACGGGTTCATTGTTTAAAAACATTAAAACACTAGTTTTTATTAATATCCTGTACCTACCTGAAAATATGCAAGAATGCATTTTTTTTAAAATATGAGCACCAAAATGAAGAGTACAGTAATGGCTCTAAGACATATCATACCGACTTGTAATCTGCTGGCAGCACTTATTACCTCATACTTCAAAAACCAACTTTAAGTTAAAGTGCTGATACTTTTGAACTTTAAAATAATATTAATAGAAGTTTCATAATAAAAATGTTACTGTAAATAAACGTGCTTTGTAAAAAGTATACATATAGCATCGGTACAACAGCACGGTTGGCTGGTTTAAACCATGTGTTTTTAGTTTTAAAAAATGGTGTAAAAATGCCAAAAATCGTGTGAATTTCATAGTGACTTTTTCAAATATGTCGAATCAATGATCTGTGTTAGTTGAATCTGATTTTCGCCTTGTAATTAAGGGGTTCCGATGAACCCACAAAATTTCTTCCAGCTGGAAACCGAGTAGTGGTTAAGATGCCACTTCAAGAAATATGTCCAATCCTTCATAACCTCAGTGTTACATAAGGACGTTGAGCCTAAACAAACCAAACGAACTGAAGCAGCTTTAGCGGGTAGGCATGAGTTCATTGCCAAGCAACAGGGAACCTTCCTTAACTACACAAAAGAAAATCTCAAAGAATCAGAATTTAAAGCACGGGGTTAACTGTGGATAAGCCAACAGGTCACAATCCATCCTTTTGTAATATATTTCAAACAGGAAAACGAAGTTGAACATGTTAATTATGTAGTTGTTGCTGATTGCTTAGAGCACAATACAGAACTTTCAAAGAAAGACTCATGTCATTTCTACCATCCAAATTTCAAAAACTTTGAAACAAGATCTTTTTTATTTTTCCAACGGGTCTGCCGCAACACAAAAATAAGGAAAACTTTTTGAACCTCTGATTTCATGACGCATATTTTAAAGTGAAGGGAGAGTGGCACTTTTTGCTATAGCACATGCAAAAGGGCCTTGTGATGGAGTAGGCGGTTCAGTAAAGAGACTGGCAGCTCGTGCTAGTTTGCAAATACCCTATGACAATCAAATTCAAACCCCAAGACAATTTCTTTGATTACTCAACCCAAGAGGAATACACTGAATCTGAAATGTTCCTACAAAGTCGCTTCGATCAAGCACTGACTATTAAAGGAAAACAGCAATATCATGCATTCATTCCCAAAACTACATCAACATTATTGGTGAAACACTCTTTAGATGGTTTGCAGGATTGGGAAAAGGAAGCGTCAATATAAACTTCAATTAGAAGACGTATGTCACCGCTGTCTATGAAGGCAATTGGTTGCTCGGGTATTTTTTTTTTTTTTTTTTTTTTTTTTTTTTTAAATGAAGAACTTGAAGTCAAAATAACTTTTCTCCATCATTCTCATATCCAAGAAACGCTGATGTTCTTTGGATGTTTGTAGTAGATTTTCTAACAAAAGTGAATCCTGTATCTTCCACTAAAGAAGTTATGTTTTCATTGAAAGTGATGTATGCCTTACAAATGTGGCTTTTTCAAACTTCAAATGATAAATATATCCTACTACTTATTGAAAAGAGTATGGAATCATCTATACTCTCTCTTCAGGTTAGTGTTTATTTTTATTTTCACGGAAATGTAAAATTCAGCATTCTTGTGTTATTCATTACACTACGTCCAGAGTATTCTTGAAAAATCAAGTGTTAGTTTTGATCTTTTAAAACAATGAACCCATTATCATTCCAAATTCATACTTTGCTAGGTGCTTTACAACAACACTATCTATTCATGGAATTTATTTCAAAATTTTAAAATATCTACTTTTTTAAAAAAAATGAAGTAAAATTTTGATTTTGATAAAACAAATTCTGTATTAGTCTATACAATGTTGTATACCACAAGAAAGGGCATGAAAAATACTGTAAAATGACACCTCAGCCAGTTCGCTAGCTCAATTAGGAGAGTTGCAATTCCAGTTTTAAAATATATTGAACATGCTATTTTGGGCATTTTTTAAAAAACTTTATTGGTATATAAAGTTGAAATTTGGTATTTTTCTTAGTCTATCTAGAGTGCATCTATGTGCCAAATTTCATTAAAATCTAAGATGGTGAAGTTAAGTCACTGTGTTGAATGACCCCGTACTAAATTCTCTTGAGGTTTGAGTGTTCTGGACGTACTAGAAGAATGTGCCAGATACCTAGTGGAGTGATACAGTCTTCACAATACGGACGGTTGATGTAACGCAGCGAACAACAATGAGTCAGATGACAGTGTTCGACATGCAAGCGAGCCAGATGATTTAATCTCGATGACTAGTACGCGACGAGATCAGCCAATTGCCCAAAATAAGTTTTACTCAGTGAAACTTATTTCCGTTACTCTGGCTCCAGTCCACTTGGCAGTGAGAGCGCATGTACATCCGTTGGACCAAAGAGTTGCAGACATTTAAGCACGAAAGGAAGTCCAACGCTGTGTGTCAGGTATTGTCGAAACTGAAAGAATAACGATGTATATTACTGAAGAACTGAATAAGCTTCAAGTGAGAAAAGTTACTGCGTGCTTACTTGCAGAGATACTCAAACACAAGGGAAACAGAAAAAGCAAAGACCCTGTTAAGAGCCGTGAATACACAATCAATATTAGAGCAAGCGATTTACCTACCCGCACTTACGTATATTTTAGGATTACTACAATACTTCACGCTAGCATTCCTCGAACTTTTTTTAACGTGGACCACTTTTAATAATCAGAATGCTCTGCAGACCTCCCTCTTCCTTTAAAAGTTGTGTCTTTTTTCCTTTTCCTTTTTTTCTTTTTTTTTTTTTTTTTTTAATGTTTGAACATGTGCTACTACACCGTTACAATTTATATTTATAAAATAAAGTTAATTAAAATTAGCTTACAGTAGAGCGTCGATTATCCGAACGACCGCTTAACCGAACTGTGTACTCGCTCGCACCTGTTACTCTCCCACCCTACCGTCCATCATCCCCCTCACTCCCAAACCAAGTTTTCCACAGTAGTCGCCGCACTGAGCCACCGCTGGCGGAACATTGCTTCTAATGGGGCCTTCATAAGGCGCTGCTGACCGGCCAAGCCACCAGTTGCTGTGTTTCAACAATCAGCACACTTCTGTCGGTTTGGCAGAAGTACAGTCCAGTACAGTGCGTACAGTACAGTACAGTTCGATTATCCGAACAAACCAGTTTTCCGAACACCCATGTCCCTCAATTACTTCGGATAATCGACGCTCTACTGTAATTTTCTATTTTCTACTGATATTAATACAGAAGTTACATATTATCCTTTTTTTTTCCAAATAACTGAAGAGCTCAATAGCATATTATAATCATATATATATAAGCTACTAGAATTTATAAAATCCTCACCTTAATAAATTATACAAGCTATTATTTGTATGATCTACATTTGTATGTTTGTGATTAGCTGTAGTGTGGGATAAGCAGCTTACTTGAATTTTGTTTGAGCTCCTTCGTAGCTAAGCTGTTAGCGTACGCGCCTTTGGCGTGGAAGTCTCGGGTTCGATAATGGGAGCTCATGGGGTTTGGATTTCAAGCTAATCAGTAGATCCCATTTCATATAGCCTCGCTGCTGAAAGAGGCGTTAAACTCAAACTCAACTCAACTTCAATTATATTTTTCTCTCTTTGTTTGGACTGATGTTCAATCTACGAGGATAACAAGGGCAGACCTCGCGGGCAACGTTTGAGAAACGGTGCTCTACACTACACACATAGACCAGAGAAAAATAACTACTTACTTCACGGTTCCTCCTCCTTGCCCAGATGGTTTGATAATTCCTGGTATATTTAATACTCGAACAATTATTGCTTTTAACATTTGCGGTTTTGGGTTTGACTGTTTCGTCTCTGAAACTGGAAGCTTTGGGTTCGACTCATTCGTCTCTGAAACTGGAAGCATTGTAGTCCCTATGTCTGTAACATTCGTATCAAGGATCGTTTCTTCTTCTGTTTTGATATCCATTTTGATGATTTCAGAGTTAACTTTTGGTAAGAATTCATTAGTTTCGGACACACTAAGATCTTCAACAAATTCTGAATTAAAAGCGTCATCAGACGTCTCCTCATTTTTCCCATTTGTATGAAGAATCGTTTCTTCTTCTGTTTTGATATCCATTTTGAGGATTTCAGAGCTGCACTCACAATCACTAAGGTTTTCAATAAATTTTGATTTAAAAGCGAGGTCAGACGCACCCTCGTCTTTCCCATTCGTATCAAGAATCATTTCTCCTGTTCTGATATCCATTTTGAGTAAGAATTCACAATGAACTATTAATTCACTTTCCGATTCATTCCAAAGGTCTTCAATAAGTTCTGATTTAATAGCGTACTCACACTTAGTAATCAAACATTTTCTAAAATGTCTTTTGAGTTTTAATATAACTTCACCGATATTCACTGCTATGAATTCTGGTAATTGTTCCGTTTCTACTGCTACGAACCAGATGTAGTACGGGTATTTCCATTATAGATATAACTATTACTTCTGCCAGCCATTTTGTCCAAAGTAGGAATACGAATTTGGCGATTTGTTAATCTGAAATTAAAGATTGTAACAAACGGAAATATTAAAAATCTTCAGAAAAAAATAAATAAGTATGAGACTGAAAGAACATTTACATACACTAATCTATAAACTGTACATATTGTCGTCTCACTTACTTCAAATTCTAAGTCCTGAAAAATTCTTGCACCTCTAAGCTTTGGGCTCTCGTCTTCAGCCTTAGCTCTTCCACTTGATTTAGTGGCTATCACGTGTGTATTTGATGCACGTAGTCCCAAGTTTGATTCCCGGTGCGAGAGCACTTAAATTTAATCTCACAATCATTCACTTTCAATAATCATCCATCTCCTTTAGCCTAAAAAGCATAATCGTAGGAATTAAAAAAAAAAAAAAAAAAAAAAAAAAAAACTGATGCAATAGAATAAACGTATTATTACTTAAATCTGTGTTTTAATTCTTTAGAGCCTTGTCCATGCTAGTACAAGAGTAAAGGAATTTTGGGTAACAGAGAAAGTACAAAACTTTTCTTTCAACATACTTTCTTCCAAAATAATTGGTAGCATTTAGTATCTCCCTCAAATCCATCGACAGCTACGAAGCCGGCACTGTGACTTATAAAGAGCCTCTGTAAATGATCTCGTTTATGTATTTACTCACCACCGCTGACCCACCTGCTCTCTACGAACGCACCCCTCGCTTACGTTCGAACCTCCCCCTGCTCTCCTGTCGCGACTCGGTTAAATAGGATTCGTGCTTTTTAGTGGCCACCTAGCACAAGTTGGTTCGTGTTTTATGCACTGCAGTGCACTGTAGTTTTTATGCGAAACGTTTATACAGAACCGTATCCAGGGGGTTCTAGAGGGGCCGGTTCCCCCTAAATTTTCACGGTACGCTTGCAAATGAACTATAATATGGTTGGATTGGCCCCCCCTAACTTCAGCCGGCCCTCCCCTACATTTTTGGGCTGGCTGCCGGCCTGCGTCTACATTGTATTTGTACTCATCACAATTAAAAAAAAAAAAGAAAAAAATGTAATCACTACCAAGTGAGCCAGAGTCATTGGGGAGGAACTAAATAGCGTTCAGTATTTTTCTTCAATGGAGAGGATGTCAAGTGCATTTACGTCCAAATTATATTTTGTATCTTTGTTCTAGAGGAAGAGAATTACATAGAAGAAGATAGTGGAAACAAAATCACATTTAAATTAATACAATATGAATACTTTTGCTAAAACAAATAGGTAGGGGCACGAGTTTTTCGCACTAAAAATTTGATTTTTTTTCATATTTCGCGTTTATCGCATTTTCCAAATAAAGTTTCGCATTTGTAGCTCTTGTGAAGAAGATATTCCCTGACACTTTTATAATTGTTCCTTTTATTCATAGATCACTATAGAAGAAAACCATTAATTATCTAGAAACAAAATACACTGAATATTTCACTTGACACTGTAAATTTTACTTATAGAAGATTACATATATATTTTTTAAATCAAGCTGAAGGAAGATCAATAAATAAAATTACTATGAGTAGGAAAGCTTGCGATGGTGATAACGCGCAATATGTTCTCTATAATCGTGTCCGAATTACCCAAAATGCACCGTTCTTGCCACGTTCTACCGTTCCGTCAGCGGAAAACTGGCGTTATTAAAATAATGAAAATGCATTTTTAAAATTTCGAGTTATTACGCGTATTGTTAGGAACTTCGCGCAAAACTGCCAATTTCGCGTCTTATCGCGCAACGGAAACCAATGAAAATACTCACAGAATATCATAAAACGTCAAGAAACTGAAAATTACTTAATTCTGACGCATTTCGTTTTATCGCACATTGCGAAAAACTCGTGCCTCTACAAATAGCTAAATAGGGAGAGAAAAAAGAAAATTAAAGAGGGAAAAAGCTTTGTTGAGGTAAGTGTTATGAATTGCCAAACACCAGGGTTTGCCCAAGTGGGCCCAGCCCGAAAAAAACCCGGTGGGCACCTGGGTTTTTGAGCTTTTGTTAGTGTATTATTGGTACAACTAAGGTGATCACATTGAAAGTGATTTTTATCAGATTTTAGATTTCCTTGGGAGAATCAGGTGCTTTCACGTTAAGGTATACAACAACATTCAACACAAGACCTTTATAAAGTTCTGAATGCGCTAAATGAATCAAAAGAAAAAAAAAAACAGCCTGAGATAGTTATAGAACAAATTAATGTACGGATTATGCTTATAGCCTATTTGAAGTAAAATATGCAATTTTGTACTTTAGAAAATACTTTCCGTAAATAGTGTGCTCGTGGTCTCGGCGACACCGAAGGACGTTATCACTCATACGTTTGATGGGTTTAAGGACATAGGTGGCGGTACTAATAGTAAATATATAAATATGTTAGTAAAACTATTAGTATTATTTCTTACATTTGATGTAAAACACAAGTATTCTTCAGTAAAATTTGGTTTTCCAACAACAACAGTTTAGTTCTGTCATTTGTTGCTGCTCTCCAAATAAACATTCTGTAGAGTCAACAGCGTAAAAATTCTCCTCAAATTTAAGAAGCTTAATGCTCGGAGTTCCGAAGGCTTTGTGACGCTTACTATTTCAAGTGCTGAATTCAAATTTCCGTACTAGCGGAAGTTTCGACGTTCAGTAAAGAAACCTGTATTTTCGGAAAAAATCTGCTTTGTGAAAGAAACGCTCGGGAAGTTCCCGAAATTGAACGCAGAAGCATCGGAAATGAATACTTCAACAATAAAACTATTTAATTTCGCTGGAAGATATTTAATTTCAAATAAGACATTTTGAAACAATTACTTTATAAAATGATATGAATTATATCTTTGTTAATTGTTTTAAATTAATTTTCAGGAAAGAACCGTCTTGCAACAAGTGCTCGGCAAATTCCCGTAACTGAACGCACACGGAAGTTAACTTCAACAATACAGCAATTTATTTTACGCTGGAAGATGTTTATTTCATATAAGACATTTTGAAATATTTATTCATTTCATACAACATGAATTGTATCTTTCTTTTAAATTAATAGACCGCTTTTGGTATTCATATTTGGGGAAAGTCAGTCAGGCTTCTGGATGACATGATGTACATTTGTTCGTTTGTCTGCCGAGCTCGTTCATGGCTAAGCGGTTAGCGTACGCGTCTTCGGCGTGGGCGACCCGGAGTCGATTCCCGGCAGGAGCTCATGTGGTTCGGATTATACGTTAATCAGTAGGTTCTGTCTCATATAGTCTCGCTGCTGAAAGGGACGTTAAACACAAATCAACTCAACTCGTTTGTCTGCCTGTGCCACATACACTACAGGGTGCAATTACCGGTCTTTTAAGTTAAAATTTTCAGAGTACAAGCACGAGACACTAAATTTCCTGTATAGATTTTGCCGGCATACCAACGTAAAATTTCAAAATAGCGGCAATTTTTTTCAAAATAGAGAGTATCCATGCTACAAAGCGCATTTTCAGTCTTTTAAGTTGAAATTTTGACGGTGGAAACACGAGATATGCTAAATTTGCTGTATAGATTTTCTCGGCGATCCAATCTAGAATTTCAAAATGGTGGCAATTTTTCCAAAACAGCAGTGAATAGAAAATTGTTGTAAGTTGTGACAATGACAATCTTGAAATATAAATCACATTTTAACACTTTTGCCCGAAAGACATTGAAATATTTCGAAAAAACCCGGAAAAACCAATTAAACCCGAAAATACCCATATGAGCCCAGGCGGGTTGGGCTTTTTCAAAAAAGCCCGGGTTTTTTCAAACCCTGCCAATCACACTGACAGTTTTGGACACATTTGCTCAAACTAACCATACACACAAATTTTACCCTCTTTCAAACTTGAAGCTTCCCATTTTATACCACCAATGTCAAGGAAATTTGCCCCTGGCTATCTGGTCACAGTTCATGCCTTGGGCGCGTGAAACCCAAGTTCGATTCCCGGTGGGAGCTCATGTGGTTTCGATCCCAAGTCACCTGTACTAAAACGAACGCTAAACTCTCTCCATCAACAACCAGTAGCCCTTCCTGCTAGTCTAGTGGCTAGAGTGTGAGGCTTTGGTTGATTCCCGGATGGAGAACACAAAAAGTTCAATTTTACTACCTTTCGGTTTCATTAATCACTCTCTCCTTTAGCCTAATGGAGATGTTTAGAAAAAAAATAGTTTAGTCTACTGTAAACATCAATCTGTGCAACTCGCTGTATTTAGTGTTACCACCTCACTAAGATTAAGTGTTGTTTTACCTGGGTGTTCCCATTAGTTTACTATTATGTAACCATATACTCGGAAGCAACTTCATAATGTGAAGAGTTAAGCAACTAAAGATTTTCGTTTTAGTTACGCTGACCAAGATATGAGCAGTTTGTTCAAACAGTTTATCGCTGTCTAGAGCGTTATAAGAAGCTCACAGGTAAGTGCAACCTATTATTATTCTGGTGTAGGGAGTTAGCTTTGCATGTCATTTTCTATGTATGATGCAAGGTGAAATTAATCAATGGTGATTTAATGTAAAAAGAATAGAATCATCCAGTTGCCATAAGCAGCACTGAACATCCTGTAATTACAACAGTAATGCCCATTCTGCGTAGTATCATTGAAAAGAGATGTATTTTAAAAGAAACGAAAAATGAACAATTTTGTAGACTGTAAAAATATAAATTGCAGGAAAACACAAAGGTAATAGTGAGGCGGTGTTATAAAAAATATCAAATCAAAGTAACCCCAACAGGATTTTTTTTAAAGCAATAATATTTTACCATGCATTTCTTACATTCGCAAAGCTCGAATAATGATATTAGTTACCGATATTTCCAATCCAGGTGACTGTTCTTCCTTGAGGTATACTGAATAAGGCTTTAAAAATCACCGCTTCTACATCTTGATAATGAAAACCATGAGACTAGATTAAATCAGCAGTCTGAGATTATGTAAAATGTTTAAGCCGCTGAAGAAGACGGGGTTCCCATCGAAAATTTCGCATTATTAAATATTTAGAGGCATTTCTAAGATTAATTTACCTCAACGTAAAATGGCGTAATTGCGATAACCGTATCCACTAGTGACAAAAAAAGTAAGAGAATCAATACAGAATGCAAACAAAATCTGATGGTTGATTGGACTGCAGTTTAACATCCCTTTCAGGACCAAGGCCGTATGAGGAATGGACGGCAAGTTTCTAGAACACAGGTCCCCCAACCAGAGGCCAAGTTAGGTGAATTACCACAAAGTAAACTATATCAAAGTATTAACTAACCCAAATACCACTTGTATTAAAGGATTTCTTCCAATAATCTACAATATAAAATAACAGTAGGGGCAGGGTGGAAAAAAATCATGATTAAAAAAAAAAACATTTCTATTGTTTTTTTTTTTTTTTTTTTTTTTAAAATTTAAATCAAATCTTTCTCCTCGTATAATACAAGTCACGAATTGAAGATAAAACATTTTGAGTCTCATTGTATTATGATTATTATGCTATTTAAGTGAAAGTATCGGGGTTGAAGTTTGAATTAATCCCTATTCGTTAATCTATTTCAATCCCAAACAATGTTTCTTAAACATTAAGGAAAAAGTACAGGAACGTTTATCAACATGACACTTTTTTTCCATAAAAGTTACTGATATTTGCCACAGGGCATATTAAAAAGAAAAAAAAAAAACACCGAACTATCTTGTGGCACGAAATACATATAAAATAAAATACGCCTAAAGTTATATATTAAAAAAAAAAATTCCGAGAGGGGATCGGACCCCTCTAAATACGCCCTTATTATCTGGGAACAAACAAACAAACGCGCACACAAAAGAATTTCCGTCTTAAATGTCAACGGAATTTCCCCGTTGGAATAGTTAACGATTTACAAACCCTAAGTTGCGAAGAGAAGAAAGCAGGATTCTCACGCAAAACGGGATTTTCCTTATCATCCTCTGTATGAAACACTCGTTTTTACACCGTGCTGTGCATACATTTTGAGTCTCATTGTATTATGATTATTACAGGGGTGCCCACAAGGGAGGTCTATGACGCAAACTGCGTCATTGAAATATTTGGGGGGGGGGTAAAAATCTATATAAATATGTTTGAGGGAGTGTAAAAATTAATGGAAAAGATTCCTTTTTCATGGAAGAACACCTACGGATAGACAATTGAGGGGGGGTGCGTCATGGACATGAGGGGGGGCACCACTGATTATTATCTTCCATAATCGAAATAACAGAAAAAAAAAAACAGGATTTTACTTACTTTCATTTTAAATTAATTTATTTCGGAATTTGATTTAAACCAACGACTCTTCTTTAAAAAATCAAGTAATTTAAATCAATCCACCCTGAGTGGGGGCAGAGCCCCCATACACCTCAAACGTATATTATTTTAGAAAATACATATTAGAAGAAATCCTTTAATGTAAGTGGAATTTCGGTTAATTAATAATTTCAAGCAATTTATTATGACATAATCTTACTTCACCTAACTTGCCCTAAAAAACAAAACTAACTAGGAACATCAGTAACATCGGACAACGCAAAACAATATACCCATTGCGAACAAATTAATTTCAAAGAACACTACACTGTATACCATAAAAATCATTTTGTAAACCCACAAAACCCAAACACACATACAAACAATACAATCAACAAACAGAACACTAAAATGGACTACAAAATGTACACAAAACACACGAGGTATAAAGCAATACATTGTAATATATAAATACATCGACAGATTAACACAATAGAATCACATATCACGTCTACCGTCAATGAACAATTCAACATCGACTCCGAATACGAAAACGAAACTGAATGGAATTTCGAATAAAATAAAAAGTAAACTAAAATAAGATTTATGCACGTAAAACCAAAGAAATAAAAAAAAAAAAAAAAAACTTCGTTTATCTAAAATTATAATTAAAAAAATGAAATGAAATCTTTAAGTTTAACGTCCCATAGTTATGCCGGTTAGGCTAAAGGAGACCGTGGTAATGAGAAATGAGTGAAATGGTAGAATGAAGAAAGTGGGAGGAAACGGGAGAACCCCGAGAAAACCCACGAGCACGTTGTTTGTCCACCACAAAGTCCACACGGCGCGAGCTGGGATCGACAGGGACCCCAAGCACCGGAGGTGAACGCTCTACCACTGAGCCACCGCGCCTCCAAATTATAATTAATGAAAACATTATTATTACTTTATGTTTAAAACAATAGACCTACATATGATTAATATGGTTAAGTGAACAAACATGGTAATCGACTATTCAAAGATTGAAGTTCAGTATTCTTACCGTAGTTTCGGTAATAATATATTTTAACGATAAAGAAAGTCCAAGAACTAGAAGAAAAGAACACAGAAAAACATAGGGAACGAAAAGGAAACAGAACAAGATACATGAAATATATTTCATAATTTTATAAAGGGGACCTGTGTTCTAGAAACTTTCCGGAATAGCTTAACATGGGATCCATATTACATAGGCTCCACCAAGAATACAACTAAGGTCTTCGCAGCTAAAGGCGTCTATGCTGAACATATTGCCACGACGCGAATTAGAGAAAGTCATAGCCAAATAGACGGTAGATTTTTACTTAAAAGATATGTAATGGAGTAAGAAAACTATAGGCTTATGCATACGAATCTAGTACCCTGTATGTAAACCTGTCAGAAAGCAGCGCCCAATCCTGTAGATTAACCCTCCGTGTTACTTATCAGCCGATGCTATCAGGTTCCTATACTTCCTGTGCATTACAAAACAACTGCCTTTGTGCAGGAATCCTAGCAGAAGTAGATAACAGTCCTGACGGAACAATCAAGCGAACTTTGTGTAGAAAATAATTTATTTATAGCATTTTTTTCTTACGCCATTCTAAAGTAAATCCGCGAGACACGTGGACGCGAATTCTAGTATTATAACTAACTGTTGGAAAGGTTATGCTTGTTTACATAATGGCGAATGAAACCATTTAACCGTAAATCACTCTCACAACTTCGACAATTTGAGTACCGGGGAATACAGGCAAAACTTCGAGAACCTTTGATATAATTTCAAAAGAAGTCTTAGCGGTAAACTTGGCTCGGAAGGGATGATGCTTCAGTTTGCCTTTTATCTGTGGAATAGGAAATTCTGGGCCTATGTTTAGCAGAAGAGCTCCAGCTCTTTTTCCTAAAAAATGTTATAAATTTGGTAATTTCTGTTTACATTAGGTTAGTTTATGTTATATTATGTTAGTGTAGGGGTCCAGCATAATTTTCCAAAAAGTTATAGAATTTTGCTTATTTCTACAATATTAAGTTAGTTTAGATTTGGACCTGCATCATCCATTTTTTTAAACGTGCTTCTGGATCCCATCTGCTAAACATATTCCAAATTTTATGGTGATTATACTATTGGAGAAATATATTACCTATTTATCAGGCATACTGTATTCTCCACATTAAAATTTCAGGTATTTCTAAATATTTATAGGCCAATTATATTTACGTTATTTTCAGATATATAGTTTCTTCAATTCAATTTTCAACAATTGAATTGTAATTTTTATGGGGGGTAAGGGTTTTTCCCCCTTGTATATTTAGAGTATGGAGTAAAATGAAATGAATGAGTTTTACGTCCTACGGTTATGTCAGCTAGGCTAGAGACGGTGATGATGAGAAATGAGTGAAATTAAGAAAGTGGGAGGAAACGGGAAGACCCCGAGGAAACCCACGTACACGGTGTTTGTCCAGCACAAAATTCACTTGGCGTGAGCTGGGATCGAACCAGGGACCCCAAGCACCAGAGGTGAACGCTATACCACTGAGCCACCGCGGCCCTTAGAGTATGATGTAATTGAAATTTATGTTCTGCCTTTCCTATTTTGCCTTTCGTGCCTTGATAATTACTGAAAAATGTTAGAGATGGCTCGTGTGGGAAGTCATGTTGGTGAAATTTAAGCTTTAATCGTTTTTTTGGTGATGTGACTTCTTTCATGAGCAGCCATTGGAGATGAGGGCAAGAGTTTCCTATAACCATTTCATTCATTTTTTCGATTCTTCGATTCAGTGATTTGATCTTTTGATTCGGTTATGAAGAGCTTGCCTGTTCCGCTAACTTGATGCTTGTAGCAAGTCATGTGGTTCAAGGTTCAAAGTTCAAGATGCTTTTTTGTTTGAACGGGGAATTATGGATATGGTGTGAAGTCATCTTGTGTGACAGTCTTCAATGCCTGCTTAGTTTGTTGAGTGCCTGCTTCGTTCCTGTTGTGGTTTTCGTTGAATGTGGTTCTCGAGTTGGTTTCTTGTGCGGATTCTTCGTTTTCGCATTAATGTTATTTTTATGTCATGTCAAATCGTATAGAGGTTTGTTTTGATGAAAAAGTCATAGGAAATTTAAATTTTTATTAACTAACAACATTAATTTGCGGAAATGGTATATTAAACCTTAAAAGGATTTGTAGTGTGTGTGAAAAGGAACAGAAGCTATTCAACACAGTTCTACATAATCGGTTAAGAGTGTACTTTGTATGTTATTACTGTCAGTGTTCTTCTTACTTGAAGTTATTTGAAGATGAATTTGAGCTGTAGGTATGGGTCAGAAGGAATGATGTTGCAGTTTGGATTTTTTGTGTGTGTGTGTGTGCGCGCGTGTGTGTGTGTGTGTGGAATAGATTTTGTTCTGGTTACAGCATTGGGCAAAAGTAGTTTTTATTTATGGAGCATGCTGCGGAATGAGCACATCACATTGAAATATCAGGAATTTGGTTTTAATTTTTTCCTTAGTTGTACAGTTTGCAGCAAAAAACCTGCAACATGAGCATGTAAATTGATTGTGAAACGACGAAGTTTTTTTGCTTCAAAATAAGTGTGAAGTTGAGGACGCCGTGGTTTCTCCTGGCTTGATTCGTGCCACTTAGCGTTATGTTGATTCCCTGCACCGTTAGGCATAGTTTCACAATAAACTTACATGCTCATATTGCAGGTTTTTTGCTGCGGATTGTACAATATTTATTTCGTTTTGTTTGATGTTGTTTCAAGTACATAATTTTGTGAAATTCCATTGCACGTTAATTGCCGTTTTTTAAACTGTGATGGGGTTAAAAAGGGTTAGGAGGGCGTGCTCCCCTCATGTGTTTAATTTATTTTCCCTTTCTAAGAGGTGGGTGTTGGGAGGGATTGACCCCCTCATATGCTGTTTTTTTTTTTTTTTTTTCATTATGAAAATATGGTGGTTCTTGCTGTAGTTCATCTATTATGAAAGTATGGTGGTTCTTGCTGTTGTTTCACCTATTATTTAATATGTAATGTATTTTAAGTTTTGTTACATTTAGAACTGATAAAATACGAAGTTCGCTTAGTTCTATATGTGTTAATACTTGAAATATGAAATGTTGTAAATAATAGTAGAATCATTACAGTCGGAACCACCATAATTTCTAACCGATTCGATTTATAAGGAACTAGTTTCTATTGATATTTCACAAACTGTTCCGAGGAACCGGTTCTTTATGAATCGGTTCATTGAACGATTCAATTGAATGAAATGGCCTAAGTAAACTCTTGCCGAGATGAGTTATGAGCACCATTTCTAACAGACTCCTGATGAACTGGTTTCTAATGAAAGAAACTATTCCGAGGAATCACATCTTAGGAATCGACACATTGAACGAGTCAAATGAATGAAATGCCTGTACCAGGGTGTCTACTAAAATTCCAAAATGAAATTTCGTGACTTTTCTTTACCAAACCATAAAATTTTATAACATTCCCAAGAGCGAATTAGGCCGAATTTTCATGCATCCGACAGAAGCGTGCTTGCCTACGATTTGGTAACGTCTAAAACTGACCATAGATATTATTTTTGGTGGTTAATTTTAATGTTTTATAGAACAAAATTTTTCAGTCTGTACTTATGTTTGTACAGATACAAAAAAGCTCGTGACCGATAGACACCCTGCTATACTGAACGCTTGCCAAATACTTATCTAATACAATCACCTTTCAAGTACACTCATTTATTTTAATAGTCGTAAAGCAGTTGATTTTACACTAGTAACCATACACTCGTAAACATAACTGTGTAACATCTTTAATTGCAGACATTTCTTTTTTATAAACATGTATTTTTATGCCGAACATTTAATTTTATGCAAAATGAGTGCGCATAAACTTGATCAGCACCCAAAATGCCAATTATAATTCATCAAGATAGCAATTACATTCGAGGTGTGGTCTTGCATTCTCCGGTGCCGGCCGGTTAAAAGGACTTCTGCAAAACAGCAAGCAACGTGTAGTTTTACTATACGGTTCCCTATTATAAGTAGCAGTAGTACTATAGTAGGAGGAGGAGGAGTTAGTAGTAGTGGTAGTAGGAGCAGGTGTAGTAGTAGTAATAGTAGTAGGAGTAGAAGTAGTAGTAATAGTAGTAGGAGGAGTAGGGGTAAGCAGTAGTGGTAGTAGTAGCAGGTGTAGTAGTTGTAATAGTAGAAGTAAATAGTAGTAGCACAAGCAGTAGTAAGAGTAGGAGTAAGTAGGAGTAGATGTACTAAGTAGTTTAGCAAAAGGGGTCCAGCTCTTTTTTCTAAAAATATATTATTATGATAATTTCTGTTTATATTCGGTTAGTTTAAGGTGGGTTAGGTTAGGTTAGTTTAATTTATGTTATATAAATGTAGGAGTGCCGCATTTTTTCCCCCCAAAAAGGGTAGAATTTCGCTTATTTCTACTAATATTAGGTAAGATTTGGTTACGTTATGTAACGACTAAATACTTGTATCATTCATTTCTCCTGTAAATTTTGTTTTTTACGTGTTTCTGGGACCCTTTACTAAACATACTCCGTAGTAAGAGTAGAAATAAGTAGTAGTAGTAGTAGTAGTAAGAGTAAATGAACTCTTTGAGCTCTACGCCCCACGCTTATACCGGTTAGGCTAAAGGAGACGGTGGTAGTAGTAGTACGAGTAGGAGTAAAATGAAATGAAATGAAATCTTTGAGTTTTACGTCCCACGGTTATGCCGATTAGGCTAAAGGAGACGGTGATAATGAGAGATGAGTGAAATGGTGGAATGAAGAAAGTGGGAGGAAACGGGAGAACCCCGAGAAAACCCACGAGCACGGTGTTTGTCCACCACAAAGTTCACTTAGCGGGGGCTGGGATCGAACCCGGGACCCCAAGCACCAGAGGTGAACGCTCTACCACTGAGCCACCGCGCCCCCCTGAGTAGGAGTAAGTAGTAGCAATAGTAGTAGTAGTAGTAGTAGTAGTAGTAGTAGTAGTAGTAGTGGTAGTAGGAATAGGAGTAGCAGTAGTAGGAACGGATTAGAAGCCCCGCAGGAGTTGGTTGGGTTCCGTTCTCGACATGGGAAAATTACAGACTTGCCAAAATTTTGTGGCAGCTTATGAAATATTACGTGCATTTCAGGTTCGACTTCAATTTCTGTATTTCCATGTAAATACGCATCTCAAAGGTGAGTGCACATCATATTTCCATTATTTATACACTACTCTATTAAAATATTATTAGAAATTTTTCTGCAAATTTTATCAATATATGGATCCGTATAGTAAAACTGCACCAAACAAACGAAAAATACAGGAAGATAAGTTCAAGCGTTATTCTCAATCTGAACGCCACAAATTATAGTACAGTAAATTATAAATGAGCAAAACGCACAGAAGATTGTAATTGTTAACTAATAACAATCCCTTAAAATTTTCACATATTACCTGAAATTGATTGGAATGTGTGAAAGTGTGGATAACACCACCTATTAGACAATTTTATTCTTCTCATCATATATTTACTAAACGCCTGATTCCTACCAGACTCCTGACATAAACATGTCAAGAATATAAAGTTCACATCTTCTTCTTCATGAATGAAGTTAATATTGCCTAATTTAAAAATTGCAACCAGAATGTCCAGTCGACTATGTCACTAAATTTTATTTAAGATAAAAAATTGTTTGAATGCGGTATTTGTAAAAAGGACCAGTCCGCAAAGACGAATGAGCCGTGTATAAGAAGAATTGTTTGAATAAATATTGTGTTAAACTGGAAATTGTGGTAGTAAAAGGGACACAATCGGGAAAAGAAACGTCAAAATCAGGAAAAGACTTCAGACAGTGAAAGAGGGCAAGATACGCAGGTGGTCCTATCAAAAAGTTAGGGAAAGTGAGAAGAAGTGTGTGAGGAAGAAGGAAAGCAGTGTAAAAAAAAAAGTGTGCATGCATAAGTAAATGTAGAAGGCAAAAATGTAAGTGTAGTGCATATGAATTGATCACTACTCCCGACACTGTCGAACTCGCACCAGGGGCGGATCCAGGTAGGAAGCAATTGCCCTCCCAGAATAGTATATTTTTAATTATTATTCTACTATTACTTATTATTATAGTATATTATTATTATTATTTGTATCCATCGGTATCAATTTCTAAATAAGTTAATTCTATAGAACTATATAATTTATACAGTTAACCAAAATTATCAGCAAGTCTAGGAGGCTCAGGTGGGAAGACCAACCGGAAAACGGAGGATCTAGACGCAGGTGGGAGGACAATATTAAGATGGATCTCGCAGAAATAGGAATATAAAGTAGAAACTGGATCCAATTGGCCAGGGATACATGTCAGTGGAGAACTTTTGTGAACGCGGCATTGAACCGATTAACTCCCAGATGCGTACATGTCAAAATCCTTCCCAGATGCGTAAAAGTGCCATGGGCGAAGACATGACATACTCTACAGCACAATCACATTGCAGGCATATGCCTATCATATTCCCTCAGTACATGGGAATGTTCCCAGCATGTGCCTTATGTATCTCTGAGAGAAATCACATGGATGGCAAGAGATAGTCACAGTCTATATCCGCCCCATGGCACATGCCTGACATGTACCTGTGGAACGTGCCTAGTATGTTCCCCATGCCGTAAGCATCAATGAACCACAAAATTACTCCCTCAAAATATGTTAAGTCGCTTATATGCGTAATGTGTTTACATTAAAGTGAGTCTTAAAAACACTTAAACAAGTAAGAGAATTATACTCCAGGCTGGGCGCGAACCACCACCCTTTGGATTACTAGCCGCGTACTCTACCGACTTGGCCACGGAGGCGATAAAGACAATGTCGCTTGTAGAGGGATAAATTGTTGAGATCTCTTAAATTTGGCTAATCAGAGTGCTCCTTTAACCGCATATATTCGACGATAACCGTTTGGGATCAGATAAAATCTACTTGCCATGTAATTTTATAACAAAATGAAGAATGTCTATTTACTTTATTTCATGGTTCTTCCATATTCACTTTGAAATGATCGGCGACAGTTGTCATCTAATAAAGTTGATGCGTTTGTTGCTTCTAGTACACAATCTCTTAGAAAAAGAAACATCAAATGTGGGAGATGAATATAGGACACATAAATGTCGAATGCCTGGCACATCTTGTTCTGTTAGGGTATCTAAAACAGTATCTACCTAAAGACATACCTAGAATATGACAGATATATGTCCTAAGTGACGACATAACACTTAGGACTCTAAATGACTCTTATAGTGCGATACTGAGTCGGGTATATAAATGCTATATTTGTGGTACATAGTTGCAAATATCAATTAGGTGTAACAAGTACCTAAAACTGTAGGTAGCTTAAGTACATACTTAGCAAATGAATATCATTCAAGGGCTTGGGGCAACAAGTGGACAAGCCACACTGTTGTGAAAATCCTTTTATTAGCTTAAATGGTGTGTTGTAAGTATATCTACATTTTTTAAAAATATATTTCGTCAGATTCTGACATGATAGTGCTGCCATCGTGTCGGAATCTGAAGAAATATATTTTTAAAAATGTAGATATACTTACAACACACCATTTAAACTAATAAAAGGATTTTCACAAAAGTGTGGCTTGTCCACTTGTTGCCCCGAGCCCATGTACCAAATGTCGGGTATCTAAAAAGTAGCTGGGACACATCCTGTGCTGTTAGGGTACTTTGATATTGATAAGAGTTTTCCCACTTCTGTATATGTTTAATAACTGACACTGTTTGTGTATAGTTTTAATCAAGTTTGAGCAGAGAAGGATATGGAATTGCATGGTCAAGGAAATAGGAAAAGATGCAATCATGCTTTCCATACTGTTATAAGTTTTTTCTTGTTTTTTCGACTCAACTCTTCTCGTTGAATTCAAATTCGACCAATGTATCCCCGAAATGTGTGTGATATGAATTCACAAATCACATCAAAGGGATATAGAAGTCGGATTTTATAAAGAGTCTCCGTCGAACTAGTATCTGGATCTTCAATGATCTTGGTCCATGTGCAGTAGGCCGTTTACCGTTGTTACCACCACCTATAAGTAATGCTTATCAGTATAAATATAGTAGTGGTTATTTCGATATGTGGACTTTCGCCTCCTGATTTGCAGATACATCTCTCTATTGTTCTAGACCCTTTGTGATTGGCTGTTGCCCACGTGTATATGGTGAACAACTTGGAATTCCATGTGGGGATAATGGAAGGGGTTAAGAATGACATATGATGACATGCAGGAGACATAGGAATCTTTGTTACATCTGTGTAGGAGGAGCGGGAAGGGGTGGTACACAAAATGAAACGTCTTACTTTGCTATTTATGACTATGTGAGAGGGAAAGGATATTGTTCACCAATTGAGTATCTGTGTGGCCCAGTCCCATGTTAAAAGTGTACGTATGGGAATCCCAATATTTGAAATATTTGGAAGAGAATTGATGGAATTGATTTTTTGTGTATATGTGGCTTCTTGAGGGGGTGAGAAAACAGTATTTTTGACTAATTGGGTAAATTGTTTGGCTTAGTCTGGTGGGAAAAGTTAACGAACAGTGGGAATCCCATTATTTGGATCACCCATGATTTTTTGTGTATGTATGTGGCCTCTTCCGTAATAGTGTAGATACTGCATCTTAATGTTTTATGTAGAAGGAGCTTTTGTAAATGTAAGAAAAATGCTAGACAATGGATATTGTAGAAATCTTAGCCCTAAAGACCTCCTAGAGAGGTTCTTTTAGTAAAAGGTTTGGAGAATTCGTTTTGTTTAAGAGAGAGAGGATGTACAGATGTTTTTTTGAAAGAAATGGTAAAAAGATTATAGTGAACATGCTGATTCTTTGTTAGAAGTGAAAATATTACTTTGAAAAGGTGATGTAATTTACGAGAGAGCAAAGTGTTTAGGACTCTCGGGTTTTTTGTGCCTTTTAGGGAAAATGCCAAGAGAGAAATTTTTAGCGTTTCAACAGGAAAGACCTCCCTTGTTTTGTCTGACTGCTTTTAAAGAAAAAATATTACCTTTCAGTTTTCCTATATTGTTAGCTAACAGTGAGAACGAGTTTTTTTTTGTGTTGGAATGACGGTGGATTGCACAAATAGGAAAGTGAAATTGTTGTGGGGAACACCGTGATTAAAAACCAGGCGCAGAGCGCATAGGCATCTTATTATTTGATTAGCTTTGCGTTGTGGGCTTGGTGATTATTTGTTTGTTGTGTGGATAATTTTATGTGATTTTTAAGTGTTTGATTCCATTGGTGTTGATAAATTCTTTGCTTCTGCGAATAATTTATCAACAGGGTAAGAATTTTTATCGATTTGAAATGTAATGGAGGGACGGGATAACCCTTATCGGATATATGCTTGGATCAGGGAGTATTTGTTCTATGTATTTTAGCGCGAATGGTATTTAAGTGTGGTGAAATGGAAGTAAATATTTCGATTGGTTGATAACGTTGAAGGTAGACAATTTGCTTAAGCACGATTGAGAATTAGAATAATACTGTAGAATATACATTTATCACTTTTGTTGCATCCCGATTTTATCTTATGGCGCTCATTCATAAAGACCAGGATGAATTGTGACACTATCATAAAATGCTCATAAATAAAATGCGCCTGAAATGTTCTTAAATATTGTATTATTAATTTTTAAAAAGTGACATTATATGATGATTGTATAAATATTAAAAAATACTGTAAAAGATACATTTATTGTTTGTGGGAATGGATGTTCGAACTCTAGTATTGAAGATTTAAGTGTTAGGATGTAGTATTCAATAAGTTAGATACGTATCTTAACACTCTTTTCATTGTAATCACGGATTTTTATAAGAGAGGAATAGTATTTTGACTGAAATATATGTGTGAGTTGTTGCCTTATTATCCGGAATTCATAGAAGATAAAAAAGTATTAATTATGATAGTTTTATTCATTTTATGTTAAAATATATAGAGTTATTAGCATTATTTGAATCTTAGAAAGCAGTGTTCAAGAAATCAGAAAGAGGTATTATTTTGTATTTTTTGGAGAAACAGGTAGATCCATCGTAGTAAATGAACTATTGAATGAGTATTGGAGTGGTTTATACTAGGAAGAAAATGAAAAACTAGTAGTACGGAAATCTTGAATGACGTGATTATGAATGAAGTGTCTTCTTCTCCCTTTCCGGGGTAGAAGTTGTCAATGAATGATTATGGCCGCGCGGTTACTTTATTGATGTGGTATTTTTCTTCCTTCTTAGGTGGAGAATCTTTGAATGAAAGGCCAGTTGATAGGGGAAATTTTATGATACCAGGTAATAGAGGAAAGACCTTTCCTGTTTTCATTGAATAAATCGAAACGGATATTAATTGAATTGGATATTTTTCTTTTAAAAAAAATAGAGTAGAAAGATTAAATATTCATGAAGGAGATAGAAAAAAGTCTGTATTCATTTAGGGGCATAGCAAGACATTTTAGGGGTTGATTGGTATATTTGTAGCATACATAAATGTAAAATGAATTCTGTCAGTTTTCTCTCGTTTTACGTTACAGGTCTTAAGGTAAGGGAGACGAAATGATTAAAAGTAGTGAATATTGATTGGTAGAATGAAAATAAGGGAGAAAAGGGGGCTTGAGAGAACCTAATATCGTATTCAGTATGAAATTTCATTGAAATAGTATATGTTTTGATGTTTGAGCCAATTTTTGATATTATTTCTTTATTTTTGAAGATATCTGGGTATTTTAGGCTTTATGTTCGTATATATCTATGTATATGATTGTATGTATGTGTGTATACATGTATGTATGTATGTATATATGTATGTATGAATGTATGTATATATCTATGTGTGCGTGTGTCTGTGTGTGTGTGTAGACTTGCATTATCGTGTTTGTGCTTTTGCATGCATATAGGTATATGTGTATATAAGTGTTTCTGTATGTATGTGGGGCGCTGGTCGGGCTGTATATGTTTCTTATGTACGTGGGGGCGTATGTTGTCTGTATATATGTATGTGAATGGAAATTTGCAAGTATGTATGTATATGATTGGGTGTATCTCTGTTTGTATAAGTGTAGGTTGATTATTGTAGCTCTTAATGTATGTAAAAGGGATGTATATGGGAAACTGGTCGGGCTGTATGTGTCTCTGTATGTACGTGGGGCGTATGTTGCCTGTATGTATGATATGATTGGGTGCATATATGTACCTGGATTTTTGTAGCTGTGAATGTACGCGGATGGGGTTTGTCTATCTGTATTTGTGTGGCTGAGTATTTACATGTATGTATGAATGTGAATGGGTGTATGCGTCTTTCTATGTACGTGGGAGAGTTTATTGTCTGTATATGTATATGGTTGGGTATTTACAAGTATGTATGTATGTACAAGGGATGTATGTCTCTGTGTGTATATGCAAGTGGATGTTTGTACGTATGTATCTACGTGGATGGTGTTTGTCTATCTGTATTTGTTTGGATGGCTATTTCCATGTATGTATGCGATTGTATCTATGTTATTGTTTATGAATATTGTACAGCGGTGGACACTTCTAAATGGTACAGCCATATGGAGATTTACGGCTAAGGTGTACCATTTAGAAGTGTCCACCGCTGTACAAATATATTGGTAATGACATAAGAATGCATGTACACTTAAATATACACTGTGTATGGAAAAAAGAAAGTTTTAACTTACCTATTGTTGGATTTCCACTGCTTGTTGTGACAACACTTTACGGAGAATGTATGCACTGTTTGAACAGTGAACTGCACACACAGTTTTAAATAAAAGCACAAAATAACTTAGAGGAAACATTTGAATATCGTTGCACACAGTATACTGATTACAGGAGTAAGATATGTGGAATACACTTTGTGTACGAGAAACAAATATGGCGGCTTATTACTTAAGAAGCAAATGTTAATATGAAGCCGTTTTGCGCGACATTTTACTGCGCACGCGATTCCAAAACCTCGACCGTTGCGTGGAAAGCGCGAAATAATCGTAGCCGCCAACCGGGCGGCCTACCACGGGCCTGCAGGATTAACAACGTGCGGCAAGCGAGGATGATGCACACACGCGGTCCGGCACACTAATCGTGGTGGTGCGTGGAGTGGAAAACAGATGGTGCTGATTGAAAAATAAAGATGGCGCTTACTATGGTAGATATTGCCAACTTTTGTCTGCGTAAATGATACGTTATCAATGGGAAGCAATGTTATATTGCTCATAGCATATAATAGTGAACATAGTTGAGTAAAGAATGACAGCATCATTGGCACGCGAATTTATATTGTATATAGTATACATTAGTGCATATGGATGCATACTGAATTAAAATTGGTTGATATATTACACATAACAAACAATAGTGCGTATAGACGAGTGTTAGGATACGTAGCAGGCAGTGGAGTGCAATATTCAAAATAAAGCATGGCCGACTTCCACATTATATGTATTACCGTACACTGTATAGCATATATGGTGGCTAGCACTTAGTATATGCGTTAGTAAAATATTTTAGTCCGATTTTATAGTTGTAAGAAAGATATGTGCGGTGGACGGTAAATATGATGCTTGGCACTTAGTAAACGTGAAAATTTCCCATCTTATATACGATATCCATACCGTGTTGCACAGGAAATTCACATATGTAGCACATGTATTCTAATTGATTATTTGACTTACGATACACATTTATAAAGTTATATCTCAGAAAGAGCATAAAATTTCACTTTGTTTTTCCCTGCTTTTAGTTTTTCGAGTTTTCAGCAGTTCCTATGATACTTTTCAGTATATCATCTTAGTATTCTTGTTACTGATGTCCAAATGAACGTGTTTATGGACGATTTTTGTTCTTATACGACTTTTCTGGAGTTCCTGTCATGATTTTCAGTATACTATCTTATTATTTTTATAACTGACGCCCAGATGAACGTGTTTATGGACGTTCTTTGTTTTTTGTTTTTCGAGTTTTCTGCAGTTCCTATCATGATTTTCAGTATACTATCTTAATATTCTTATTACTGATGTTTAGATGAATGTGTCCACGGTCGATTTTTTGTTTTTCGAGTTTTCTGCAGTTATTATGATTTTCAGTATACTATCTTATTTTTTTACGAACGTTTAGGTGAACATGTTTATGGACGATTTTTTTCGAGTTTCTGCAGCTGCTATCATGATTTTCAGTATACTATTTTAATATTCTTATTACCGATGTTTAGATTAATGTGTTTATTGATAATTTTTTCATGTTTTGTTTTTCGAATTTTCTGGATTTTTATGATGATTTTTAGCATACTATCTTATTATTTTTATTACCGATGTTTAAATGAAGGTGTTCATTGACGTTTTGTGTTTGTTTTTTGTTTTCTTGCGTTGTAGCACTTGTTTAATTAAGATTAGAATATTTTTCGATATTTTATTAATTCCTATGATGACTTTCGGCATACTATTGTAGTTTCCGCTATGCATATTATATGCTTATTGAAAAATATTCGCCTTATATTGTAACGCTATGTTATGAAAACATGAAATTCAACTTCTTTTTTTTTCGCACCGATATAAATGTTTTACTGGAACTCGAAATAAATTGTTGACGAGAGTGTCGTTGTTGTTAGCCGATAAAGTACTTTAGCATGTATTCGGTAATTGTACAGCAGCAACACTTCGAACTGAAAAATAATTTGTTTGCTATGCATCGTACCTTATCACCAGTAAAGTTTTTTCTTACTGTAGGCAGCATTCCTTTCATTACTTTCCCCACTGACTTAAAAATTGTTTTTCTTTGACGCGCAAGAGGTATATTGTTTCTGTTTGGTATTTCCTCACCCATATATTTTTTACAGTAGGTGCCATTGCTTTTATTTTCTTTTTCTTTGGCACCAAAAGGAATGTTGTTTCTCCGCGGTATGCCTCTGATCACTTCCTCCACTGGCTTAAAAATTCTTTTTAGTAATGCTAGGAATTTCTTTTGTTTGTGATGTTGCACATATTGAAACTTGTCTTGAAAAAGTTTATTCCTCCTTTGTCTCGTATTGTGTGTATATAGCATGTTGTTGAGAAAATGTTATCATATGATTGCTGGTGACGAAACCTGCACGATGTAATTTACTGATTGTGCAGATTTATACCAGAAGATATCAAAGTTAGACTTATTAATACGGTATTAAAAATTAAAGTATTATATACAGAAAATTAATAAGAATAATAATTGTATTCTTACCGTTGGCCAAATTTAAATATTTTCAGGACAGTGTGAGGAAAAGGACACCTGGAAATCCTCGAAAGAAGGAATCAAGATTTTTGTGATACTTCTAGGAGAATCAGCGGCTTAAACTAGAACAAGAAGATCACAAGTGTATTTATATTATACATATTTGTTCATTTACAATTTTCATTCATGAAATTTTTTAATTTTTTATAATTTGAAAGGTTTTTAAAGAAATAATTTAGAACTTATTCGAATACAGTTTTCCTTTTCCGTGACCTCGGTCCACAAACAAAACGAAACCTTGGAAAATATACTTCAAGAAAATATACTTTAATTTAATTGATGATGTTATTAATGAACATTTAGATAGTGAAGCAGATGGCACGCACATGATTCAAAATTCTGCAGTTGTAGTTAATCGAGGCGAATTTGGAACATCTGAATATGTGGAGGCCTTATTGAATGACCTATGTGAAAATGGACAAAATCCTGTGGACGTTGTAACTGAAGGAGTGCAATCATCAAGTGTACAGTGTTCACGGGATACTCGGGGTTATGGAATGGGGTCTCCACAACCTGGCACATCCGGCTACGTTCCTATCAGCGTTGCCAGACTCACAGCTCGGAATTATTCCAAAACCTGACCGAAATTATGTTAGATTTGGTCAAATTATGCTAGATTCTCATAATTACTAGTTCAGGAGTTTTAAAAGAAAACAAAACGAAGTTGAGATACGATAACCTAACTTAAAATACACAGAGCGCATGAATGCGTGGATAGAACCCAATACTTCACACACCAAAGCTTTAACTCAACTAAACTAGTGCAGTCGCTGCCAGACTCAATGGCGTATATATCGTATAAATGAATGCAAAGTGTTTGTTTATATATTTTGAAAGAAAATTACCTCGCAGCATAAGCGGAGTTGGGAATTGTCTGCTGGGGGGCAGATTTTTGGTCGGTCTCGGACCTTTCATTTCAGGAATAAAGATGGTCATGAAACCAGAAATAAAGATGGTGAAGTTGTCAAAAAGTTGTGGGGAGAATGGCTCCCATAGGTTTGCCCATGCCTCGCAGTTAGAGGATTAGAAAACCCTGGGTGGAGCCACAAAAAAAGGCCAAACCCGTTTCTAACTTACTTCGGAAAATGAGACTGCCTGTATATGGTTCTGGAGAGGGATCAGAACCATACAGGGAGTGGGAGAGGATACATTTCTGCCGTTCTTTTTCTTCCCACGACCAACTTCTTTCTCATCTTCGGGTTTTGCGGCTTTTTTATAAACTTGCTGAAATTATGCTAGATTAGGGCAGGATGCTAAAAGCAAGATGCTAGATGCTAAAGACATGCAAATTATGCTAGATATAGCATCATTATGCTAGATCTGGCAACGGTGGTTCCTATGGTTGATCGTAGTGGCCAGAGAGATGTTCATAATACAGGGGAAGGTAACTTCGAATCTGTACGTGAAAGCAGAAAGAGTTTCAGTAAGTTTAACTGAGTGGGACATGAAATTACGATACGGCCAAGGGGGAATGAAGAAATCAAAAATCCTGTGGCCTATATTGAAAACCTGACGAACTTCGCATTGGATAATGTGCTTAACAATGCGAGACCTAATGATTTTGTTGGAATGTTTATTGATTCCTCGAACAGTAAAAATAACAAAGCAGTGTTCCATGGAGACGCCGCAAAGATATTTCTGCAAAGTTCATTTTAGCTTCTATTACTAGATTTTTAAACAGTAATAAAGATTTCCTTTTAGATGATAATCTCCTCTTTTGTTTTCAACTAGTATAATCGATATTTGGTGCTGGAAGAAGTAGAAGTAACAATTCCTCACTAAACAAACATTTACCCTTGAATGAAATTTTGGTACAACACTTGGTAGATCTTCCGGGAAGCGATACTGACAAACTTTGCCTAAAAGTATGGCTTGGGCATAGCTAAGCATAACGACTCTCGTTTTAATTTAAATAAATTAACAGACCCAACTCGTCACGAATTAAAAAGTAGAGCTAATGCCCTCTGTGGACGTGCAGATGTTAGCGTTAAAGGGAAATATAGATGTGATTTTAATGTTGAATTATTTCAAAAATATTCGAGTCCAAATTATCTAATTATTATTTATGAAAAAGTACCGGAAACGGAACGCCAATGTAGAGTGCGCTACTCAGAAACAGAAGTACAACGACAAGATTTGCAGAGAGCAAAACCCATGTACATGCATTTTTGATGAAAGGGGGACTATTGGACATTTCCGTAATATTAGAACCATTACTTCATTTTTAAGAATTAGAAGATGTTTAAATTCGTCAATCAGATTTAATGGTCCTAAGCTTTTGCAAAAGTGTGAAATAGTGTGTTCATCTTGTGAATAATTTCATGCAGTGGATATTAGCATGTATAAAATGAAATGCAATGCATGCTACAGATATTTCACTAAGGTTGAATGTTTTGACAATCACTTAAAAGGTAATCAAATTGGAAAGAGTATGTGTGAATATGTTAATGCTTGCGCCAACTGTAATGCATTCTATGATTTAAGAATTCGGAAATGGGATCATACATATGGTGAATACTTTTGCAGTACTTTTCGTGAACATCTGCAGGAAGGTCACTCATGCTATGTGAAGAAACTGAAATCAATGGTGGGTCCACAAGGGGCGCCTCTGAAGCGAAGATATAACTGTCTTTGTGTTGTTTCAACGAGAGGAGACGACAAAAGTTTTTTGTCAATATATTAGACGAATAATTTGCTCTTAATCTATTTTTACTGCAAACTAGCTATTATTCCTTAGTGTTACAGCGACTATCTTGCGACCCCTCTGAACCTATCATTCTTTTCTGAAAGAATGAAAATATACAATCGTTCTGAGACTGATCATCTAAATTACTGAAAAAATTAAGAATTATTGGAGATATTTTTGTGATGCTGCACCTGGTAGTCCCCAGCATCAAAATAAACGTTCCCAGACTGGCCAGATATAGGCTACTAAATTTATAAGAAATAAAAGTCGTCGATTTGGAACTGAATTATACAGGGGTTTTACGGAAGCTGTAGAATGGAAGTTATATGGATCTAATACAGTAAGTTCTTGTTAAATAAAAATAAATAGAAAAACATTTCTCCAGTTACTTCCGATTAAACTTTCTGACACCATTACTGAATCAGCAACATTCTGAACTGCTTGTAACTGAACAGACCTTCTTTCAGAAAAAATGGCCGTTGATTGGGATAGGAGCTAGCAAATTGAAGGGTGATCGGACTATACTGGGTCACTTCTTGCTGAAGGACGTGCCTACGAAAGAGTTACGGGTACATGTAATCGTATTTTTATTTACCTTAGCTCCAGCGGTTAAGGTAAGATAGTAAGTTGGCCAACTTCGAGAAATTGGAGGATGTAGCTATGCCTGAAAGAAACGTTACAACTGAAGTATTTGACGGTTGTCCCGTTCTGGTTTTATTTATAGACAAGAAATTATGAAGGAATAAGAATCCATGTGATTGCACAAATTCCTTTTATCCTTGAAGTTGTATTCTTATACAATTTATTTTAACTTTATTTCTTAACTTTCATTTTGTAACTTAGAAAGGTACAATTTATTATTGTATATTCCAGACATGCTTCCTTTTAGAGTATGTATTGAAATGAAATGTAATCTTTCAGTTTTACGTCCCATAGTTATGCCGCACACGCTAAAGAAGATGATGAGAAGAATGAATGAAATGATTGAATAAAGAAAATCTGGAGAAAACTCAAGAACACGGTGCTTGTGCACCTCAAAGCTTAGTTGGCGCAAGGCGGGATTAAACCAGGGACCTTACGCAGTAGAGATGAGAGCTCTATAACTCGGAATCACCGCGGCCCAATAACACAAACTAGGCATTCTCTTAAACGATAAATTAAAATTTAAAAAAGTCCAAACGGATGAAATTATTAGGTATTGTGTAGAAAAGTCAAACGTGGTGGTTACCACATTGACTTAATACACTACCTTCAGAGGCCGCAATAGTTAATCATAGCCTCCTTATGAAATACAGGGTGTTTGGAAAAGAACTCCCTAGCTCTAAGTATAAATTTAATTGGGAAATGAATGAAAACTTACATCAATGAGTACATATAAAAAGAATTCCTTCAAGTTTTGTTTAATGTTGGTACACTTCAACGTGGGATCCATTTGTGCCCTGAACACGTCGAAACGATATTCCACTTCTCCCCACGTATTCACCAACATTTCAGGTGTAACTGTCCCAACCACCGCGACGATTTTTTCCCGTAAATGATTGATGTCTCTGATTTTTTCACTGTACACGAAATTTTTTATGTGGCCCCAAAAGAAAAAGTCTGCACTTTCTGTTGCGGAATACACATTGTTGCTGAGTTGCTCTGCACTGCATTCACCGCATGTCTGCCCGGACTCAACTGAATAAACAAAGGAAAAAATCGCACTAATTCCGTCTCAGAGTCAAGGAGACCTACCAACTGCGGAGGAGCCAAACTTGAAGAGTTGATCAATCCAATACGACAAACTACAATAGTGTATCAAACTTTGTACAGATTATAGAACACATTGAAACTAGTGGGTTGTTTTTTAAACACATTGTATTATTACATGGTAAAGGGCAGACATTTTCCATTAGGATTTTCAACATTACGACCTATAAAACATATTAGAGATAAAGTGCCGATAGATTTTTTTAGACAATGATCTTTTGAAATAATATTACACATTTCTTCTCTAAATTCTACAAATCTGTGGTTCTAGATTCTTAAACATTCCATAATAATAATAATAATAATAATAATAATAATAATAATAATAAAACTTCTGTGTGTGTCTCATAACCTTTCCACATAGAGAGGAGTGATCTATGTTCACTAAATTTTGTAGATCTAATCGCGTTCTAAATCCTTTTCCCGATCCATAAGGCAAACTATAAAAATGGTAAAATGTGTGAAAAATCACTGAAACAGTATAAAATTAACATAAAATAATATAAAATCACCATAAATTGTACAAAAAAGATAAAACTGGTAAAAAGTTTTAAAAAAGTATAAAAACGCATACTTTAATTATAGATGACAACACCTTGATGGTGAGGATATCCTGCCTTTCTACTATGCTATTTTTGGATTAGAAAATATCAATAATAGAGTCCACGTAATACGAATTTACCGTTGTGAATGAGTTTCCGCTAGGCACGAAACCTGACACAGGAGACGATGTGAACCTCGTTTGAAGGAGTACTCTAGAGCAGCGATTCATTTATTCATGAACCATTTATCATCCAGTATCATCGCGTAAGTATTTCAAGAGGATATGGATATGGAGATCGGATATCGGGCATATAAGCAATGTGCTTAGCGATCACGAAAACTGTTTTTATCAGTATTGCCGATTATTTTGGACATGATATTTTCCAAACACACGCACACACACTATACCTCATGATGATGGAGGGTAAACTTGGACTAGAATTGCCTCGTAAGTGTCATTATTCATCTCGGCGACCCCGAAAATTGTGTCATTATTATCCGTCGAGAGTTCTTGGTAGCTAAATTGTTAACGTATAGAGCTTTGGCGCGGGAGGCTTCTAGATCTCATGTGATTCACACCCTCTGTTAAGCAGTTACTGCATGTCTCACATAGCCTCGCTGCTGAAAGAGGCGCTAAACTCGAACCCATCACCGCTAATATCTGTCGTCCCGGATATTTATCCTCTCCTTTTATATACGCACCTTGACTCTTTTAGTACCTTGATGGTGACAGTGCTTGAAAGGGATGATATCCTACCCTTCTACTAGACAATTTAAATAATGTTGTATATACTGCATAAATTTTTAGTTTTTCTTTTTTCTTTCTGCACTTTGTAAGTTATTTTAAATTTTACTTTAGCATTTTGCATTTTTATTTTTAGTTTTGTATTTTTTATTTTACGTTCTGCAGTTGTTTGCAAAGTTGTGATTTTGAATTTTACTTTGCATTTTTATTTTTGTATTTTTCATTTTTACGTTCTGAAGATGTCTGCAGAGTTGTTTTTAAAATTTTACTTTTGTATTTTCATATTACTTATAGTATAAATTTTGTTTCTGCATTTTTATTTTCAGTTTATAATTTTTATTTTAACTTATACTTTTAATTTTGTTATTGAGTTTTATTTCCAGTTTGCATTAGGATTTGAAATATAGTTTTAAGTAATGAAACGAATATGTTAAGAATTGTATTTTGAATTTGCCTTTATATTCTTGTTTTTATCTTGTACTTGAAATTTTGTTTCTACATTTCTTATTTTCAGTTTTACATTTTTTGTTTTTCATGTTACTTTTTAATTTTAATTCTGAACTTTTTATTTTCAATTTACACTTTTGCTTTTTTACCTGTACTTTTAATTTTCTTTCTGCATTTTTATTTTTAGTTTTACATTTTTTGTTTTTAAAGTTGCATTTTAAATTTTACTTCTACACTTTTCTATTTTCAGTTTTACTCTTGTTTGTTTTAATTTGTAGTTTAATTTTTGTTTATTATTTTTATTTTTCAAAGTTGGATTTGTTTGCAAAGAGTATTTTCATTAACATTGAAATAGTTTCATATAATAAAAGAGAAAAACAGTTTGCAACTATGTTGCTCAGAGAGCTTTCTTATTAAGGGGATTTTTTGTAAGTTTATACTCAATTTTCAAGAACGAAGATCTTCCTAAACTAAATCATTTATTACAGCGCATTTCTTAAAACAACACATGTTATTATAAATAGCACGAAAACAAATAAGATAAAAGTATTTTAAATAATACGAAGGACCAAAACGATCACAATCCAAGATTGTTCTTATGAGATTCTTCCAGAAATGAATTGATAAAAATAATTGCAACGATGTTATTTTAGGAGGTTGCTATGGAATTATTTACTAGAATGGAAAAATCTTTCCGTTAAGCAACAATGTTATGATTCGATGAAAGTAATGTAATATAATGTATAAAATTGTGCAATGTTCGGAAACATTCGATTATGTTCGGGAAACGTCAAAACTATTGTGAAATCATTGCAATTTAATATACTTTAAAATAAATAATGTATTTAAATAGTACTAGCAGAAATTACTTTAGAAAAATATTTTCACGTGATTCTCAAAGTATTTGGGTACGAGATTACAAAGACTGTGTGTGTTTGCGTACGAGATTACATTCTCAAACTATAAATTTCGTGCAATAAGTCGGCGCAGTCATTTTAGAAAAATCAACGATAAAGTAAAGACGTCTTCAGTCATATTTACGAAACTTTATCATTTAAACTTATCAGAAATATTGAAGGATTTACCGTTAAACGTTCAAGTACAACTTCGTGCAACTGAAAAATTTACTCGGGAAGTATTCGTGGATTTGTCGATAAATTTTTATCCAATCTTCGGTAAACACGAACTGGATTGTACCAAATAGTCTACTTAGAAGACTTTGCCACTTTCAATAAGGTTATCTTCGGGAAACTTCGACAATCTCCGGGTGCTATTGGATAAAAATTCTTAGAATTCCTTCTGTTCTTTCTGTGTAGAATAAAGTAATAAAATTGCTGACGGTTCGTTTCAGCAATAAAGTGCTGCAGTTCCTGCTTGTGGTGATATAAAAATTATTAGTATCTGTGAAATCCTTATAGCTAATATTTTAATAGCATTAAGACTGGATAAACAATACAGGACTTGTCACTATATGTATTAGAAAAGTATACGTTAATCTCCAAATAAAGCTACCTTTGCAGTAAATTGAAAAGTTACGGGACTTCATCATTTTTTCATAAGTACAAACATAGTTAATTAAATCGTACTGCTACGTTAAATAAAATACACATAGTAAGTTCTAAGAAACATTAATTGACATTGCAATTACGTATTTTGTGGAACCATTGAAGCAATGAAAGGTCGTGCTGGAATTTGTACTTTGTTGTCATCCCAAGAATCCCGTGGATACGAAAACCCTAACGAAGTCTATTTTACGTGGGAAGTGTTGACGCAATACCAAGCTACGGGTGTAAGGGTAAGCAACAAATCGTATGCAAAGTTGTTGCAAGCGTTATTCTTGCATTTTAACTGTAATTCACATATTGTTTTGAAGAGTTGTAAGTCTGTCATTGATTATAAAGATATCATTGATTTATATCACGTAGGCTTCTTTCATCATACAATATGCGTAATTCAGAACGTGAAAAGATTATGAAACTTGTGTCTGCAGGGAAAACCGATGGTTTAACTGCAAATGAGTCCGCTGAGTTTATAAGTAATTTTCCAGGGTCTAGTACGATTTTTGCATCAGAACCTATAATGTATGGTGCTGGAACGGATGAATATTTTCATATTATCAATAGTACAACTAAGCATTATAGTTATTTTAAACTTACGGGGAAGAAGTTACTATTGAACGTTTGCATACAAATGGAATTGATGATCCCGAAAAATATATTCAAGCATTATTTGAATTTCTAAAAGAACAAACGTTAAATGATGCTGACGATCATATGATGTTGGTATAACAATAGAAATTTCTGCATCAAAATTAAGCAAATCGATGTACATACCCTGGCGTCAAAAGTCACAATTGAGGTCTGACATTGTGTTTCGTAGTATTGGAAACGTTTTAAATGGTAATGAAATGGAAACGTTTTAAATGGTCATTTACTTTATTGACAAAGTAACTTTTAAAATTCATATTGATTCACGTAAGGGTAAGTGTCGAATACGGGTTCAGCGAAATATATTGATCTTATAACAGATATGAAACAATGTACTATCCCAATAGAAAAAGATGTACTGAATTCCCAAGGCTATGATACTTGGAATGGGTAGAGCTGATCACCGTTTTAACTACCTATGTGAATTAAAAAAGAATCCTAAACGTCTGTTGAAACAAGCAAAGAATTTCTGCGCCAATGCTAAAGTTGACATTGAAATCCGGAATGGATGTACTATTGATGATGTGAAAAAGATTTAAAATAAACTATCGTATTATTACCAAATTGTAATCTACGAAAAGAACCGTTTAACTCGGACTTATAATGTAATTTATCCTGAAATACATGCAACAAAGAAAATTTTAATTTTGTACAATGAAGGACACTACGAATTAATCACAAAGTCCGGAAGTTATTAATTAAACAATGGTATTGTGAGTATTGTTTTGAAGGGTGTGATCATACAGAAAATCATAAGTGCAACTTCAAATGCATGATGTGCGGGAAGTATCACAAAGTTTCTGAAAATAATGATATTAAACACGAGTATAATGATTGTTTTCTGCTGATGAAGGCTTTGCTAATCATAAAATGGTAATTGCACGCGGAAAAAAATATGCAAAACAAAGAGAATTTGTGTCCAATGTGGTGAAATGGTTGACATGCGAAACCGAAAGTCTGAACACGAAGTGGAGAACGTTTTTTAAAACGTGTTATAAGCATGTAAACACGGATCACATTTGATTTGTTCAGGGTGCTACGGTACAGCATGTAAATACCTTTTTGTACATTATGTTTGATGTAGAAACGATGTTGCTTCCTAAAAATGAACGGGCAGAACAAGAACATTACGTGAATTGTATTCATGCCTGCTACAATTGTAAATACACAAAGTTGATTGATCCCTGCTTTGTGTGTGGGGATAAAAAGGGGTTCCGTTCGTTTTATTTCCAGGACATTGATGGGTTTGTTAATCATGTAATAATAAGTCGACCAATCTTTAAATAATCATTTTTTTCTTATAATGGAAGTAACTATGATATGCAGTTTTGTGCTAAAACTTTAATAATGCAACATCATCTTTTACCTAGAATGATAATGTCAGCCCAAAAATTATTGAAATGAGTTTAGGACAAAAGATTTATTTCCGTGATACGTATTTGTATATGAGAGTTAACTTATAAAAACTCCTGAAGAGTTTAGGTCTTATTGGTAATTTAAAGAAGGGAGAGTTTCTATATTTGTTTAATACATATGAAAACCATAATTATGTAGGCAAAATTCCGTCTTTAGAGTACTTTGACCCTGACTTGAGAAACCAGGAAGAACGACAGCAACGTATAGTGTGGTACCAAGAACGTGCTGCAAATTGTGAGCAGCATAATCTGCAAAGGGATATGGTGGAATGTTTTTAAAATAATGTTAAAATTTTAGAAGCTGTAATTAAATTTTCAAACTTAATTGAGGAAAAAACGAATGGTATACAATGTTTTATCTCGTTCACTACTAATGCTAGTTTAGCAATATCGTTCATTATTTTTACCCAAAAAGATTATTCCAATTATTTCACCCTATGGATTCGACCATCGTGATCGTCAAAGCTTGAAGGCTATGTACTGGTTAAGATACTTAAAACGTACCAGGGGTATTGGAATCCGTCATTCCGGGAATGGGTTGGAAAAGCGATTTGGAAGGTATAAAATCGACGGATTTGAAAGTAAAACGAATTCAGTTTTCGAATTTCATGGATGTTATTTACATGGATGTAAAATCTGTTATCCTACGCTTCGACACGTGAGTTTAGATTCCATTTCTTAGCAAGGTACATTACTATAAGACCGGTATGAAAGAACCATCACGAAAATAGCATTTCTTAAGAAATTAAGTCGTTGAGATGTGGGAATGTGAATGAAACCACCTGGTGAAAAACGACAAAAAATTACAAGAGTTTATTCAAACTCAGTGTAATGATCTTGTTAATCATCTGGTACCTAAAACTAGTTTTCATGGCGGACGTACTGAGTGTTTCAGTGCCTTGTACGAATCTACTAGCGAAGAAATCGTGTCATATTATGTTGTAACATCATTATATCCATGGGTAATGGCACATAAACCGTTGCCTGTAGGTAAACCGAAAATATACAGGGACCTGATTTCCCCGAAGTTGAAAGTGTTAAAGGGTTAGTAGAATGTATAGTCTTACCACCAAAAGATCTATATTTTCCGATCCTAATATATAGTGCAATAGACGGCTTATGTTTGAGTTGTGTCGTACGTGTATGGAGGAAAGTATTGACAATTGCACACATTGCGACGCCGAGCGTCCCGTAACAGACACGCATTGTACCCCGGAACTACATAAAGCGTTAAGACCGGATATAAAATTCTGCAAATTATTGAAGTGTGGGAATTTGAACAGATTGGATGTAAGGAGGATCATTTAGATAGTCTGTTCAAAGATTATGTGAATTCCTTTCTAAAAATGAAACTGGAATCTTCAGTATTTCCAAGCTGGTGTAATACTAAAGAAAAGAAACAAAAATACATAACAGGTTGTTATGCCCACGAAGGCATACAATTGACGGAAGATAACATTGAATTGAATCCTGGCCTAAGGTATATTACCAAAATATTTCTCAATTCACTTTATGGAAAATGGGGACAAAGACCGGGACTTGTCACAATCTGTAATTGTTGATACTCCAGAAAATTTTTTAAGTTACCTATGGGCACCACAATTTGAGGTACATACTATACGCGTATTACTTATTGGAGGAAGACATCTTTTATCGTATAAAAACATTGAGAACAAAAACAAACCATGGAAGTCCTCGAATGTTGTCCTTGCCGCGTTCATCACCTCTTGGGCATGTCTAAAACTTTACGAGTTATTGGAAGCTGTACGGCCTGATCGTGTGTTGCACTGTGACATCGATAGTATTATGTTTGTACAGCCGCGTAATGAGAAACCTTCGCTTTTCTTGGGTTCATACCTGGGTGAACTAACTAACAAAGTTCCTGAGGGGTGGAAAGTTAATGTATTTATAGGATAGTGCGTTTATAGGTATAATATACCCAAATAATTATGCGTACCGTTTAAAAGGCATTGGAACGGGGAAAGTAGATTATGTATTTAAAATTAGAGGAATAACTTTAAATAATCGGACACGTCAAGAAATTAATTTTGATCATTTTTATGATTTAGTTCGGGATAAAGTTGACAAAAAACAGTTAAACCCTGGTAGGATTGTACGAAAAGCAGGGTTTGTTATCGTGTCCAGGCCCGAGAGTAAACCACATCAAAAAGTTATAAAAAAAGACGCCGACTAAATCATGATAGTGAAACGGATTATTGGACATTAACATATGGTTATCAAAGCATTAATTGTGCAAATGAATGTAATTGCCTGTATGTATGTATTTATTATATTTTTGTATGCATATATGAATGTGTGTGTGTATGTATGTATATATGTATGCTTGTATGTATGTATGTACATAGTAAAATGTGTAAATGTTAAATGAAACATCATGTCAATCATACCACGTAGTCCTAACGTAGTCATAATATTCTTGATTAAGTTACGGTCATAAATTTTTCACGATCCTTTACACCCGTCATTCAACACTTCTACGTATACATAATGCAAATATGTAAATATCTTATTTAAATAATATCATATATTGTGAATATCTTGTTTAGGAATGGTATATATATATATATATATATATATATATATATATATATATATATATATATATATATATGTGTGTGTGTGTGTGTGTGTGTAAATAATATAAATACCTTATTGCAAATAATATATAACTTAATTATATCTGGATAACTTATATATTTAAACAACGAACAACACAATAAAAATAACAAATTTCAATAATGTGTTTTGTTCCTATACTTATATGCTAAGAATTATTTGGTAACATATTCATAAGTATGTATATTCTATATAATTCTATATATTCTATATTCAGACATGACAAGATGGCGTCAAGCTCGAAGTCGATGCAAAGTGGTGCTCTGATTGTTTACCTTTTTTTCGTGGTTGTGTGTAGTGTTTATGTGCGTGCTCTACTGTCTTCATGTAGTATCGGTGCTGTGACTTTCCCAAGTGAAGCATTGCCAATGAAACATGGACTGAAGTGTAGTGGAAGATCATTTCATTTTATTGCTGCTGCCTTCATACCAAGAGGACCGCCATGTGCTTTCTCTGGTACTGCTAACAGTGACGGAGGAACTACCAGTGATTTTGTGCCAAGGTATGAGTCAAAAGCAAAAGAACAGTGCCTCATTCTCGTTTGTTTTCTCCTCCTTTGTGGTGATATTCAAGTAAACCCTGGCTCACCATATTACACCAGTGCTTTCAATATATATTATCAAAATGTTCGTAGCATTAAAAACAAATTACTTGAGTGCTCATTGAACCTAGGTGAGATAAGGGAACTGGATTGTTTCGCAGTGACCGAATCGTGGCTGAATGAATCAGTGAACGACAGTGAAATTAGCTTTTCTAATGATTTCACCATTTATCGTAAAGACCGCATAACTCGTGGAGGTGGAGTGATGATTTGTGTAAATAATAAGTGGAAGAGCAAGAGAAGACTGGATCTCGAACGGGATTGTGAACTTATTTGGGCGGAAGTATTTATTCCAAAGCGTCGTTCTGTGTTTATTGGGTGCTTCTATAGGCCGCACAAGAACACCCCCAACACATTTTAGAAGCTTGCCATGACTCACTGTTACATGCGTTGTCACACGGTGACGTCATCCTATGGGGTGATTTCAACCTTTCCATCACGTGGCAGGACAGCAAGCATGGCGTCGCTAAAGATGGAAACGACAGTTATTTCATGGTCAATTTTATTCATGGACTTGGTGTAGGTCAACATAATATGCATAATACAAGTAATAATAGCAATTTTGACTATATTCTCTCTAACTTAGAACCTCGTTGTGTTGTCCCATGCAGAAATCTTTTTCCCTCGGACCACGATTCCTTGGATGTTTCTTTCGATTTCCTCCCCTCCACTACTACAAACCAGGCCCTCAAAAGTAGGTCACAGCTTCTTTGGAAGAAAGCCCCCTAGGGTGACATCTGCCGGGCTATTGAACTGTTTCCTTGGTGTTTGTTAGAGATAGGAACTGTTGACGACGCTGTGGACTTATTTACATCTGTTGTCCACTCAGCCATAAAGGACTTTGTGCCGGTGAAAGCATCAAAATCGAACAGGTTTCCGGTCTGGTACGACAGTGAACTTCGTGAACTTCTTAAAAACAAAAAGCTTGCCTGGACTCTATGGAAATCACATCCGAGTGACTACACATACAAGAACTTTGCTAGAATTAGAAGTCTTGCCAAGAAGGTACAGCGGCGTAAATATTTTGAATACATGGACTCAATTGGTGATTTTACTGTTGGTAACCCTAAAGTCTTTTGGTCTGTAATTAAATCTAGAACAAAATCTCCGGCAACAGTTCAAGATGAAAATACAGAAGCGAGTGATGATCAAAGACCAGACCTCTTCAATAACTACTTCTGCAAAACATTTACTTCTCTTCCCTCTACAACCCATCTCCCCCCTCTCCACCCCATCTGTTCGGACACCTTATCCATTCTCTCTACCACCCCGGGCTAAGTTCTGAATCTCTTGCTATCGTTATCTCCACATAGATCACTTGGACCTGATAAAATTAGTCCTCTCTTTCTCAACAAAACTGCTTCAGTTATTGCGGTTCCTCTATCTATCTTATTCAATAGATGCTTCAAGGAAGGGTATTATCCCACCAGTTGGAAACTAGCTCACGTGACTCCAATATATAAATCAGGACTTAAAGATCGTGTGTCCTCCTATAGGCCAATATCTCTTCTTTCTGTAATATCAATTATCTGCGAAAAAATAATCAAAGACAGGCTACTTAAATTCACCTCACCTTACATCCATAGTTCTCAGCACGGCTTTCTACCGAAAAGCTCAAGTCTCTCAAACTTAAGTACTCTTCTTTCCTGTGCAGTCAAATGTATGAATAACAATACTCAATTAGACGTTATCTACTTTGATTTCTCGAAGGCCTTTGATTCTGTCAGTCACATTCATCTTCTTCATAAACTCTCCAATAGATTGAATGTACATGGCAAATTTCTCTCTCTAATCACAAGGTGCTTGAAGGACCGTAAACAGAGAGTTGTTCTTTCAGGGGCGACTTCTAACCCCCAACCCGTGATCTCAGGGGTGCCTCAGGGGAGTGTACTTGGGCCTCTGCTGTTTGTCCTGTATATGGATGATCTCCACACGCACTTATCAGCTCAACCTAGTGGCCTTCTGCTTTTTGCTGACGATTGTAAGTTATACAGAGAAATATCGTGTCTCCATGACACAATTGCTCTACAGGAAGACATAAATTACCTTACAGGCTGGTGTGAAATGTGGCACTTGAAACTCAACAGTAAGAAATGTGACAGTATTACTATTACTTTGAAAAAGTCTCCTGTCCCCTCCACATACCATATCAACGATTCCCATATCACACATTCTGCTTGTCATAACGATCTTGGTGTCATCTTTGATTCAAAACTCACCTTCTCTGACCACATCTCCTCAATACTAAAGAATTCAATGCGCATGTTGGGACTTCTTAATCGATTCACCGAACTACGCACTGTTTCTTCATTAGCAACTTTTTATAAGACTTTAATAGCGCCCAAGATCGAATACTGCTCTCCCATATGGGCCATGGCAGCACCTACTCATCTCTCCAGACTTGATTATGTTCTCAGTTTCTTCATTGCTATAGTCCGTTTTCGTGTTCCTGCACTTCGAATATTATCTAAGAAGGAGCTCTTGCGACATCTTAATATTCAGACTCCTGAAGTACGCAGAATTATCTCTGACCTGAAATATCTGCATAAAATAGTTAATGGAAGCTTAAGATCGGAAATATTACTTCAGGAACTATCCTTACGTGTCCCTTCCCGCATCACCCGGAATACCCACCTATTCCATCTTGCCCGTCCTAGGTTGGCTGTTATACAGAGGTCTCTTTTTTATAGAATACCAAACTGTTATAATTAAGTAACAACTGATGTGGACATTTTTTCGAGCTACCCAGTGTTTGAAAGAGCAATTAAACGAGCTTTGACGGAATAGTTTTACTTTTACACTCTTTTTCTCTATGTTGTTGTTACTGTTGTCTTGTTTTTTCTTTCTTTTGTTAGCATGTCCCTGTGTAAAATGGCAAAGTTATGCTGTATTTGGGAATTTGTTCAATAAATAAATAAATAAGATAAATGAAGAATATATATGCTTCATATCAACTATTTAGAAATAATACATATAAAGTTTTTTACCTATATTAATAATATAACCATGCGTATTGTGTATAAGATAAAGGAAGAATACATATATGCTTCATAAGTTTCTTTATACGTATTTATAATACTTTATGTGGTACACTTACAAATTTGAAATTGATACATACAAAAATTAATCATAAACTGCAATCAGAAAACTATTCCTACATGAATCAGTCTTGTTATAATGTCTTCTACAAGGTGAATCTTTATAAGTATGTGGTAACTATATATCTACTGTATTTTATATCGTAAATTCAATATTTTTATTAAAAGAATATAAGTATTTAATATATTTAAGTGTTAACATTGTAAGTAAATTTAATACAATCATTGAAGACATAAATTAATAACATATTCTCACATAAATATATTTCATATGATCTTAAAGATGTAAATAAACATTAAGACATTACCCTAATAACATACGTTATTAAATTAAAATATAACTAGAACATGGTTAAGAAACAAATGAAATGAAATCTTTAAGTTTTACGTCCCACGGTTATGCCAGTGAGGCTAAAGGAGACGGTGATAATGAGAGATGAATGAAAATGGTGGAATGAAGAAAGTGGGAGGAAACGTGAGAACACCGAGAAAACACACGAGCACGGCGTTTGTCCACCACAAAGTTCACTTGGCGGGGGCTAGGATCGAACCCGGGACCCCAAGCACCAGATGTGAGGTTAAGAAACACTATCATACACAGAGAATATAACCTTTCAATATAAACAGCATGGTAACGTCATGCAACGCATGTCACATACAAAAGATAGTACGCTTGCATCTGCATACAGCCATGTCATCGTCTAATACACATATTCAGAATCATACATCAATAAATATGCATGCATACAAGCCATGGAGAAAAATAGGTATATACATATGTCACGTATAATTAAACGGAGTTTTGTACACTAATACATCGAAACAACAATGATACGTTGTTAGTCTATGCTAAAGCCATATATAATCACCTCAAACATCATACAAAATAAATAAAATACTATTCTTTGAATTCCTCCCATCTTTCAACATTATCCTAGATATATAATGTACAATATATATAGTATTCTAACACTATACATACCTCCACTACGCAAACAGGTAAAGCCGTTCTTTCTAAACCTTTCGTTATTCAATTTAATCCTTTTCTTAAATACTTCATTCGTTATTATTATTTTTAAATAAAACTATTTTATGTAAAACATATTAAAGAAAGATAGACATATACATATGTAATATTATCAATGAAGGAAGTTTCGTACATGATTACACCCTAACACTGTTAATTAGTTGTTACTCTATGCTAAAACCCCTTTTAAACGTCGTCTAATATAAATAAGATACTTTTCTTGGAGCTGCGAGCCTTGCCTCCCATATTTTAACATTATCCAATACATCGATGTATGTATTGTACACCATATACTATTCTAACGCTATACATATCACGATACATCTCTAAATAAACGCTAAACACGAAAAACGTTCTTTTCAACATTTTCGGTACTCTATTCAACCCTTTTCATGAATATTTAATTCCTTAATCTATTTTTTTAAAATTTATTAAAGAAATCTTGTTAGCCAACTACCTGAGAAAGGAAGATGGGACACTCAACCGACGATAAAGATTTTATTGCAAGGCAATAAACCATAAACTGAGGTGAAGGGCCATAAAACAAGCTGAGTGACAGCGGTAAACCGACCACAAAGGCTTCTATACTCAACAAAGAATTTACCTCCCCCTTTTTCTTGACATATTCCCTTCTCTCTACTCTCGCCCTCAATGCCCACCTGTCCTTAGGCTCATAACTTTCTTTCACCCAACATCTGTCTCCTTCCTCCCCACCCTTTCCAATTTAAGGTTAACATAAACCTTTCTTCACATCCTCAAATTCATTCAGCTATTCGTTTTCACTTCAGGGAAGGACAAGAAAAGAAAATCAGTGAAGGAACAAGTTTCTTAGAGGCTTAGGAAGAACAGTAAGTAAACTTTGTATTCTCATCCATTTGTGTGTTTCCATCGAGTGTTACCCTTTTAGATATTAAAATATATTATTAGAAAATGTTTCAAAATAATTTATATTAATGGCAACACTGAAAATCACTATAAAAATGGCAAAATGTGTGAAAAATCACCAAAACAGTATAAAATTAACATAAAATAATATAAAATCACCATAAGTTGTAACAAAAATAGGTAAACTGGTAAAAATCTGGTAAAAAAGCAGTATAAAAACAGATACTTTAATTATAGATCTGGCAACACCTTGATGGTGAGAATATCCTACCTTTCTACTTAGCATCATCGCTGACATTTTCCAATATGTAAAGGTGATCTATCGTACGAGTAGCTTGGAAACTACTATGTATCCAATTGATGATATTGGTTCCTGCAGGTGGTGTATTGAACTGAACTTCGAGCATCCGGCTCTAATATTAAATTGTCTGTACTGACGAGCTACTTCATTTACAACAGTAAAACCCGATTCGATTATGGTGAAAACAGCACCGTAACTTAGATTTTTCGGGGGGAGGGGGGCAAGCATTAATACGCGTATTTGGGCTCCCTAGAAAATGTTATTTTTTTCTAATTCTTAGGCCCCCTCTTTTCATCTTTCTCTTACTCCTTTTGGGCCACCCGGAACCTGTGAGCCCTCTCGCACGGCAAGGTCTGCGGGGCCATTAGTTACGCCCCTGGGTCCGTTCAATACATGACTAATTAAGGAGACAATATTGACAAATCCATAACCATACGAATAAATATTATTTTTAGGGCCCCTAATAGTAGACATTTTTTACTGAAAGAGGTCCACGACTCATTTTTGTTTTATTTACCTTTTGTGTGCTAATTTGTTTATGTAATGTAGTGAACCTGTTTGATGCTTCATTTACAATTTCATGATTGTATCGTATATGGAGTAAGCGGCGGGGAGCTTCCCGAATGCAGTTGCCCACTGTCTCCCAAAAGTTACGGCTCTGGGTAAAAATGATAAAATGAACAGGAACAATTATGATAAAAATGTAACAATAAAAAAGATAAATGAATTTTACATCGGTGATTGATTTTTCTACAAAGAGAGAGGGAATTAAAATTCCCAAATGAATATAATCGCCTAGTTATAAGCAGCAAATCATAGCTCTTGAGTTAAAAAATAGTTTATTGAGCTCCCTCATGACTAAGCAATTAGTGTGGAGTTAGATTCCCGGTGGGAAGTCATGTTGTTCAGATTCCACGTCTGATTAGCGTCAGCTGCTGAAACGGACGCTAATCAAAGTTTTATTGTTATCATACTGGAAATCCAACCCGGGATTCTATTTATGAAATGTGTTACTCACTACACAAAGAATGATACTTGGTTGTAATTAACCTAAGATTCTGTTTGCATGCACGAGTGATTAAAAAGAAAAGGATGCATGGACGAAAGGTTTCTAACTGTGCTGAGACGTGAAAATGAAATGAAAGCTTTGTTTCTATAAAAGGGTGTACGATGATTAAAGTAATTAAATCATAACGGAGGAATTGGTGTGATGAAAAACTGGTAGGAAACCCACAAGCATGATGGTATCCATCACAAACTTTGCCGGGCTCGAACCTGGGACCGCACGCACCAGAGGTAAGAGATCTACCACTGAGCCATCATGTCTCCGTATCTCCATCGTGTCTACAGAGAATAATTGCAGTAAGCATTTGTTCCCACAATGAACTTTGAAATAAAGAGTTAGGAAACTTTATGATGAGAATGAAAATTTTATGACAATAAAATTGGATTTAGGGCTATCTCAAATTCGTTCAAACGATAAATCTTTCGTTCAATTTTTTAAAGCCACACTGATAACTCAAGATATAGTCGCTGGTAAAAAAAAAATACACACACAGTCAGATCAACAATTTTCAACGGTGTAGAATTTGCAAAATGAAAATTTGACTTTTATATTGGTCATTGACCAATCAGAAAAGAGTTGGCAAATAGTGATATTATTAAGAACCAATCAGAACAAAGCTTACAGCAAGCAATCAGAATAAAGTATGCCATTGTGTGATGTAACTGAGAACCAATCAGAACAAAGCTGACAAATATTATACAAAAATAAGAATCTCATTAATCATGAACCTAAACGACATATAACAAGCAATTTGATTGGCTAAGCACTATCATGACGTCACTGAATCACAGGTTTACGATCTGATGATATCAAATACGTTTCTTGAAATTTTCTTGAATACGTTTCTTCACACAACAATAGTTACGGCATGACATCATTTCCTTGGTCGGTATGCTTTTTCTAATTACGATGTTCTTGGCAACACATCCATTAATTCTAATGACATGATTGTGAATTCTTTCTGACAGGATCATGTCACTATTTGCCAATCTAACTTTGGTAAGCTGACGTCACAAGTAAAGATCGTAAGTCGCTGTAAAAATGGCATAAATTACAAAGCAATGGTCTACACAGGGGCAGATCCAGGACCGACTTCTGGGGAGGGGGGACGGTGGGTTGTCAAACTGATACTTTTAAGGGCTCCAAACTTTGGGATGGGTTTTATTTATATATAAAAATAAGAAAATTTCCTCTTCTGGGGGAGGGGGCGATTGCCCCCCTTGGTCTAAATTCATTGACTTTGCATTTTCAATTACCACATGTTTAATAAGCAATAAAAAGAATGTCAATGTTTCTTTTGATGAATAATACTGACAAAGAATACGTATACATCTGTAGTAAACACATGCAACACGATATAGCAGATGATTCCTGACGTTGATGTTTGAGTTTAAAACACATGACTATAAGCCAACACAAAAATAAAGCCTTTTAAATACTTTTCAGCTTCTTTATTTTAATCCCCGAACGGAAACGTTATGAACCGTTGTAATTAAGGGGTACTATCCAGGTCCGGAATCAACTCTTCCCTATCCTATCCTCTTGCATCCTTCTCAGAAAATGAACGTATCCTTTCAGAGTGAAACATTACACAGTGTATTTTCTTGTTTTAATAATTAGACACAATGGTCCTTGTCCTATACACCCCTGCGCCAGAACCCATTAAACCTTGACCTTTTGACCCCAAAAGTTAGGTATCTCTCCCAAAGTTTTCGATGTTTAATATTTGGTCTAGGAATTAATTCGTGCGGGTGGACAAGAGATGGCGCAACGAACGGAGCGTCCCACAGTTCCGTGTATCCACACATGTGTTGCAAACCCCTGTCATCGCGTATCGTTCGTAGTATAGGGCAGTGGATTAAAGCGGCAACAACACCAGTTTGTAGTTAAGTGAACATGGCGCAATTTGTGCCTGATAAAGTGTTTTTGCGGGGTGTCCTGCTGCATTACTTTAACATGCAGAAAAGTGCGACTGAAAGTCATCGTATTTTGGTGGAAGTGTATGGTGACCATGCTCTAGCTGAGCGAACGTGTCAGAAGTGGTTTGCACGGTTTAGAAGTGGTGATTTCGGCTTGGCAGACCAAGAGCGAGCTGGACAGCCAAAAAAATTTCAAGACGAAGAATTGACAGCATTGCTCGAGCAGGATTCGTGTCAAACGCAGGAACAACTTGCAGCAGCATTAGGCGTTGATCAAACAACAGTCTCCAAACGCTTGAAAGCCATGGGAATGATTCAAAAGATGTCACATTGGGTTCCACATGAATTGAAAGACAGAGATGTTGAAAGACGAAAAACCATTTGCGAATTGCTGCTTCAACGACAGAGCAGAAAGGGGTTTCTGCATCGAATTATTACGGGTGATGAGAAGTGGATCCATTACGAGAACCCTAAACGAAAAAAGGCCTGGGTGAAACCAGGTGAACCAGGTCCATCACAACCAAAACGAGATATTCACTGTGCAAAGGTTATGCTGTGCATATGGTGGGATATGAAAGGTGTGGTGTACTATGAGCTGCTGCAACCGGGTGAAACTATGAATGGAGAACGTTATCGACGACAATTAATGCGTTTGAAGCAAGCTCTGGCCAGAACACGACCAGAATGGGAGAACAGACATGATAAACTTATTGTTCAACATGATAACGCTCGCCCACATGTCGCAAAACCGGTCAAAACCTATTTAGAAAATGTCGGATGGGAAGTTTTACCCCACCCACCGTATTCACCAGACGTTGCTCCTTCGGACTACTACTTGTTCGATTGCATGAACAACGATTTGATTGGACAGCGGTTTACTTCTTCAGAAGATATCGAAACATGGGTCTCTGACTGGATCGCTTCCAAGGATGAGGACTTCTTTCGCCACGGAATCCGTACATTGCCTGACAGATGGGCGAAAGTGGTGGCTAGCGATGGACAATATTTTTCTTAAGGTATTTATGTATTTTGTGTTTGTACTACAGCTTCAATGTGTGCGTACCAACCGCACGAATTAATTCCTAGACCAAATAATTTTATATACTCATCCAAGGAACCGAAATTAGTCCTGAACCATGACCCTGGTGCTGCCAAAACATTAGTCTTAACCTTTGACCTTCAAAATTTGAGAGGGTTCGTTTATGTACTCTTGTACTATGAAGGATTTAATAACGTAATAAATCGTTATTAAATACGTCAATATCCTATTTTTGGTAATTTTAGGGAATGAGATGGACCCCCAAACTGGGAGTGCGTCCGAGATATCATTTAATAATTCTTTTTTTTTTAAATCTCAAATTTAATGGAGGGCGATCCTTGGTACCCATTCCGAAATTTAAGAGGAATACGTTAATGTACACATGTCCCGAATTCTCTACACATCCACATAACTGTATAAAGTATTATTAACAAATTATCAAAGGAGATAAAAACCACCGAAATTTTATACCCATAAAGGGGAAACGTAAAAATTCAAGGTGTAACCCTCATCCATGGGGGAACATTCATGTATTTCTGTCCAAGACCTGTACTGATTCATAACGTAATAAAGCGTTCATCAAAGAAAATAAAAACCTCAAAATTTTATGTCTTTGAAAGAGAAGATAAATCACCTTTGCCTCTAATTCAAAAACATCGGTTGAATGATATCATAAAAGAGCATGGGGGCTGGGTTTAAATTAACCTCAAAGGTGTACCTAAGATCATGTGACTTCTTGACATCATACCACGTGTCCAACCCGCATGTACTAATTCATAGCGTAATGAAATATTAGCAAAGAGGTCGAAAAATTCCTAAATTTTATACCGTAAAAGGGAACGAAATGAAGCGATCTTTATGTACTTCTCTCCTGAACCCTGTACTTAATCATATGACGATATAAGGTAATAAAGCGCTCATCAAATAAGAGTTGAAAAAATCTCCAAATTTTGTGCCCGTAAAAGGGAATGAGATAGACCACTATAGTCTCTAATTTAAAAAAAAAACGGTTTAATGACGTCACAAAAGAGGATAAGGACTAATTTTAAATTATCCGCGAAGGTTTGGTCTAAATCCCTGTGACCTCATTACATCGTATCAAGTGATCCTGGGGTAGGGCTAATTTTGAATTTTCCGCGGGGACTTGACTTAAGACCACATGATCTCCATCAGCCAATCAGAACCATCACGTGTTCTACGTGTAAATACACCAATCAGCGTTCGAATGAGTCATAAACCAGTCTCTACTACTGTGGCAATCAAATGTATTGTTATCTACAGAAAAAATGTTTTTTTAAAAAGTAATTTACTTGAGTAATTTATACTTTTAAGAAAGTGGCAGGCCAGTTTTTGACCTTCCGCGATCCCGACATAGACCGCGGCTTGCCAGTTACCGACTCTTGTAATAGAATAAGAGCACTAGAATTTTGCACCATGCAAACATCTACAGAGAGACATTGTTTGACATACTTTACGATACCACCACCACCACCAGGTTAACAGTGTTGCCAACCCAACCCAACCTAAAGTTTTATTTTTTTCAAAGGGCACTACGTCAGGATATTACACATTTTAAATCTAAACGTTAAAGGAAAACTTACAGTATCACATGTTATTGAGTACTGCAAACTAAGGACGCTACACTATCACCAAGATCCAAATATTGGTGATCTCTATAGTAGTAATAACGCAAGTGAGACAGATGGAACAATGTACACTCATGTCCAAAATGATTGTCGCATATCTATAACTGTTTCTTGTAAGAATATAATTTGATAATGATGTTGCAGGCCACTTTTAATACTGATACTGTGTGTAGAATCAGAAAATGTATATTTATGGTAAAATTCATAAGAAAAGAATTGTAAATACGAAAATTAGAATGAGTAAAACAAAATGTTGCTAAATGGGCAAGAAGTTTTATTTTCGTTTTATTGTTCTTATTTACTGCTCTTTTGACATGAAATTTGCCATATACATACCTTTGCCAATTATACACATACTAACATTATAAGAAATACCGGGCGAATTCGTTATCAAATTATATTCCTACAACATATTTATAGACATGCGACAATAATTTTGGACATGAGTGTACATCTAAAGTACTTTAGTGTCTAATATTATGATCATAAAATGATGCATTTCGAATGAATAGGAACAAAGTTACAAGAGATAAAAAATTGACTTTTCTTCAAAAGGCTTTATTTCGAAAAGCTGCTTAAATAAAGACCTCAACCAACCACAGAGATGTGTTTCAATAGATGTTAAGATTATATTGCCGTTTAAAGTAATTTGATATCTCAAACTGTTCTGGGGATAAATATGACAAACAATGGTAAAGTTTGCGACAATCCTCAATATTATATAATTCCGAGAACTTGTAGTAATGACATCTGCGAAATCAAACCAGATCACCAGTACTTTTTTAAAAAATCCCACAAATACGCCATTTTAAGGAGTATAGCAATTTGTATCATATTTTTTCATATCTCATGAATGGTTTGAGATATAAAATTGCTGTAAAGGGCATTATGATCTTTATGTATATTGAAAATAATACAGGGGCGTAAATAAGGGCCCCACAGACCCCTATTGCGGGGGGCTCAAGCCATCAGGGGGCCCCAAATCGTGAAGTTGGACGTAGAGAAGGGGCCCTACTCCACGTTGTCTGCTGGGAGGCCCCCCAAACCTTTAGTTACGCCACTGAAATAAAGTATTGGGTCGATGCATATGTTCGTGCTGTTTTCTTTTGGGTTGGAAACAATGCGGAGTGAAGCGATTGTTTATCGTTATTCCGCTGTTTTACCGTAGTTTAGAGTTTGTGTGTTATGAAACACAGGTTTTCTTGATTGTAAACGTATTATTGTATATATTTCAGACAAACTAATATGGAATGTCAAGTTGAGAAAAGTGATCTTTCCGTCCATCCTCATCCTCCGTACTCCCCTGACCTTGCCGTATAATAGAAAACATCTCCGCTTCATGATACCCTTTGCCGATTTTTATCAGGACGTCCCTTACTTGTAGTATCTCTAAACGGTCATTCACAGATGTGAGGAATGACAAGGAGATTCATGCTGATATGTAAATGACGCGATGTGTAGAGAGCGTAGGTTCAGCTAGTCCAATATAAACTAACCAATTAATCTGTATTGTTATCATAGAGATAAGGGAAAATTGTGGAGCAGGCCGTTTTGCGCCTAGTGGCTCACAGTTGATCTGCTTTTTGCTAGAGCACTAACAGGATATTTAAAAATGTGAAACAATTAAACTAAACTTAATAAATAAATAGAAAAAAAATAAATGTTGAGAGAGTCCCATACTCTATAAATTGCTCCACTTATGAGATCATGTTCGTTTGCGCCAATCAGCGAACAAATACATAAATGGTAATTTCATACGTTTCTTTTTAAGTCCATGCATTACACCAGTGGTTCTCAACAGGTATGTCGCGACATACTCTGATGTATCACGCAGTCCCATAAGGCATGTAGCAGGATTTTAAAATTGTAAACTCAATATATATTAATTAATTAATTAAAATCAATTTTGAGATAGACTGTGCCAGTCAGCGCCTCTAGCGACAGCAACAATGCTTAGTAACACTACTAAGACTTAGAGTCACTAATTCATAGAAATTTATAGTCTTACACTGCTATCATTATTAATCATTTATTCATCATTTATTAATTTATTAATAAGAAATTAAATAACTGTGTCGCGGTGTCATGGGAGTTCAGTCAAGTGTGCCGTCAGTCAGAAAATGTTGATAACCAGTGCACTACACGAACGTATTTTCAAAACGATCGTTAATTTCCACCATTTTTTCTTTCTTTTTAAAGTTAGTCCCAACCAAGATACTGTTCGCCATGGACAGTTCCCGAAATTTCTGCATAGTAATCCAAACACGACAGGGACACGAACACACAAAGAATCAGGGCAGTTAAAAAATCCGACCATGCTCTTCACAGGGATTCGAACTCCCAGTAGACTGCGCTTCATGATCCGAAGTCGAACGCCCGAGACCACTTTGGCTATTGCCACCGGCTCACCAATGGACATTGTGCTTCTGCTGAGAATCGAAATTCAGACCATACATACCAACTCAGTCGCTATCAACTAAGCCTTCAATGTCACCGACCAACTGGAGAATTCTAGAAAAGAATGCAAGGAATATTCAAGTGTTTCTGGCATAGAAAGGAAAGTTCTTTAAATTGTCTCCCAATTTGTGTTTGGTGTGATTCGCAAATACTCCTTTGTTATCTAAGGTTCTTGTCATAGTTGCGTAAAGAGCATCATTTGTAGTATACTGCCTGATTATTTACTTTTCGTTGACCGAATAAGGGAATTGGCCTTTAAAGAGCGAAAATACTTTACAATGTTCTTCGGCTGTTGTGTTAACAGACATCAACTGTTTGTATGAATTGAAATGCGATTCTCTTTTTCCTACTGCCTTCAGCAAGAAGTATGAAGATTCTCCAAATTGTTCCACAAATCGTACCTAAGTGTTATTTCTACAGATGAAGAATCAAAACAAAAGAGATTCATTCATGTAAGTGCCTTAGTAACAACTTATTGACATAAAATGTACTGGTATCCAGTGGCGTAATTAGATTTACTTTCCAGCAGGACTACCTCTGAACCAGTGGTGATTTCAGAATATTCTCTTCATGGAGGGGCTTTCAATACACAGGAGATCAAAAGTAGTATTATGTAAATACTAGTAACTCTCATTCACTACGTGAGATATATGGCCCTGGAGTGTGCGTAGGGGCCGCAGTAGCTCGGGTAGTGTTCATCTCTGGTGTGTGGGGTCCGTGGTTCGATCCCAGCTGGCGCCAGGTGGGTTATGTGGTGGTCAAGTACCGTGTGGATGGGTTTTCTTGGGGTTCTCCCACTTTCTCCAGTCAACCATTTTCATTCATTTCTCATCATCACCGTCTGCTTTAGCTAGATGCCATAACCGTGGGAAGTAAAACTGAAATATTTCATCTCATTTTTGGATGTGGGTGAATGTTATAACTCTTTTACGAGGGCGATTTCTCCCCGGACCAATCCCTGAAATGATAACTATTCAAAAGTATGATACATTTTACGACTGTAAATAGTGTATTATGTTTTTTTTTCTGACCCACAGGGTCACCCTATCATTCAAGTAAGGGTCCGGACAAAAAAAAAAAATAAATAAATAAATAAAAAAAAACTAACAAATAGTGCCTCATGCTAGTTTATACTGGTAACTGGAAATAACTTTAAGAAATGATGCGTTCACACTTCCACACAATTCCTATTCATTAGGAATGAAAATGAAATATTTGGGTTTAACGTCCCACGATTATGCCCTTTAGGCTAAGGGAGGCAATGATTAAGGCAAGTGAATGATGATGGAAGAATTTGTGGAATGACAAAGAGGAAGGAAACGGGAGTACCCTAAGAAAACTCAAGGACACGATGTTGTTCATCACAAAATCACTCAGTCGGTGATCGAACCAGGGACCCCACGCACCAGAGGTAAGCGCTCTAGCACCCTCCCGCCCCCTTCATTGGGAATGCATACGTGAATGTATAGGATGGACCATATCTTGAAACGCCATTCAAACTCTTGAACTAACAGAATGGAAATGTTGAAATTTTGCAGTATGCAAATATCGGGAAGGGACATTGTTTGGCATCCTCTAAAATAACACCAGATTAACAGTGTTATCAACCCAACATTTTAAACATGAAACTACACCAGACTATTACAAACTGATAATTGAACTGTCAAAAAAAAAAAAAACCTTATAAAACCACACCCATTATTCAGTGATACAAACTAAGGACGCTACAGTATCACAAACATGCAAATTTTGGAGACATCTATAACAGTAACGGCGCAAGTAAGAAGACGGGACAATACAACATATATATCGATAGTACTATCTTAGTGTTGAAAACTAAACAGAGGATTTCTAATGAATTGAAACAAAGCTATATAGAATTTAAAAATATAGCTTCTTTCTAAACATCTTTTGCAGAAACTGCTTAGATCCAGTCACATAGATAGTTTTCAATGAACATAAAAGTAATACCGTTTACAATAATTTCATATCTCAAATGATTCTAGAGATATGATGAAAATTGTAAATGTTTGCAACACTACCTAAAATTATATAAATGCGGTACCTGTTGTAATTACTACAAAAAGAACATTGCTATAATGTTATAGAAGCAAGGGAAAAGAACAATAATTTTAAAAAGTTCCCGCAAATATTCCCTTTTAAGCGATATAGCAATGTCTACCCATGTTTTTCATATCTCCGAAACGATTTGTAAATTGGTGTATTGGTATAAACGGTGTAATAACCTTTACGGCCAATAAAAATCATTTGTGCGATTATTTATGGTACTTATCTAAGTACTTTAAAAATAAATAAAAATAAAACTCTTTGAAAAAATTCAACTTGTCAATTTCCTATAACTTGCTTCTTATAATATTATGACCATAATATTCGACTCTAAGGTACTTTGAGATGTGCACTGCCTGGTTCATCTAACTTATGTCATTAATGTTCTAGAAGCTTCCAGATTTGGATATTAGTGATACTGTAGCACACTTAGCTTGTAACCCTGAATAATGTGGTATAAGTTTTCGTTTAAAATGTATATTTGAAATAGAAATATGTAATAGTCTATCGTTGTATTATTTTAAAAAATCTATTTTATGTCGGGTTCACAACACTGTAACATGATGACATTGCAAAGTATGTCAAACATACAGTGCCACGTATTTTTTGTAAGGCAAACCTCTAACTCATTTGCAACGTTTCCGTCCAAAATGGTGGGGTAGTAAATTTCAGAAATTTACTTATGATTGTTTGAATGCAATCTCACTATCTTTTTTTAATATAGAATAACTGAAAATGTTAATTCTTCGCACGAAAAAATATATTTTAATGGAATTATTACTTGCGAAAAATTCCGTTCTTCCTTAATATACGCATTTACCTAGGTAAATCAAAATGAAGTGATAAAAGTCAGATCGACCCAAGTGCTATGTTCAAAAATTCACTTCAAACGGTTGAAACATTTTCTTACTTTGTTGTCCCTAGTTTTACAATACGGACCTTACAAAAACGTATGCATTATCATACATCTCATTATAGCTGTCTTCCTTAGCTTCGGCTCATAACTGTGGGACGTTAGACAAAATGATTGTACGTAAATAGATATACTGTAAGGTAAACAGATAAATCAATGTCACATTTCTTCTTAGTCTGTCTTATTGCTTCAGCAGGAAGTATTTCAGCAACTCAAAATATATAATTTAATCGTTTAATTGCACTATGTACTGCGTAAAGATTATATTATAGCATGAGACAATTAGTTAAGTTAAAAAAAATAAAAAGGTGTTAGTCCTTGAGTAATAATTTGAACACCCGTGACTACGTAAAAGTACCTTACGCAAGCTTATTTGTGAAGAGGTTGTGGTTTTCATCTTCTTGTGTAAAGGGTCATTGGATAATTCTTGCAACTCTCTCACTCTCTCTCTCTCTCTCTCTCTCTCTCTCCTGTTTGAACAAGGAAAAAAACAAAAACGTAACAAAGAGATTCTAAAGATAATTCAACGAACGTCAAAGATTGTTGCAGAAGCTTCTCGTTTTACGGTGCCAGTGACTGTTTTGTGAATTGATGGAAGAAGTTACGTTCTCAGTTCTTGCGATGCAGTCTTTAACATATAACCTGCTCATTTTGTGTGCTACATTACCTAATTTCGTCTTCTCTAAAGTTGAAGGCGATACTTTATTTAGAAGCAACACCGTCACTAAAATTAATGATGAGGTAAATTACATTTCCTTATTATTTACTTGCTTATTTTGGGCCGAAAATGATAAAAGTATTAATGTTGGAAGATAAGGTTTAGACTCCTACTTAAATGCAACAGGTCTTGCGCAGGTTAATCTTGGTAATGGAAATTCAAGAGTATCTACCTATTAAAATGCTACAATAGCATTCTTTTGGGCAAGGCAGAGCTAGCTACCCGCTCGAGGGTTACGCCCTCTACGGTGAAGTGGGTAACATCATAATGGGAAGAAATAGGGGTAGTGGTGGTTGGCCTATTGGATGTTTGTCTTACTGAGTTAGAAGAGGGGTATAGAAAATGAAGGAAGATGGGATGGTTATTATAGAGAGGATTTTATTTTATTTTATTTATTAATTTCAGCATTGGTAGATTGAACATTGGGATCTTTAGATTACAATCATGAGGTGAAGATGAGATGGCATAATATGATGTGGTGAAGTGCGAATCACAAACACAGCAATGGGTTATATTAGTTGACTGATGCTGGTTAATCTTCTCGCTTGGGGGCTGCTCCAAGCATTGATGAAAGACAAGGGAAAGTCCAGATTAGTGACAGAGGTATTACAGTGCGTATGATGGACAGATGAGAGGCTGGGGGTCGTCGGACTTCAATTCTTTTGCTAAGTGGAGGTACTTGTGGTTTGGGGGTAGAGTGTAGTGGTAAATCGTGAAAAGAAGAGATAACGGCGTGTGTATAATAGGAGTTGAAATAGGAAAGTCTTTGTGGGCGTTCATGGTGTCTATGAGAAGAGACCGTGTGCGTGGGTTTTCCCGGGGTTCCCCTGTTTCCTCCCACTTTCTTCCTTCCACCATTTCATTCATCTCTCATCATCACCGTTTCCTTTAGCCTAACCGGCATAACCGTGGGACGTAAAACTCAAAAATTTCATTTCATTTTCTATGAGAAGCGAATGGCGTTCATACAGGTGTTTATCGATATATTTGAGATTCGAGATGGAGGAGAATATGTGGAAAAGGTATTCTTTCGTACAATTCGCATGTTGGACTTGGTAATTTTATTCTATATGCAATGCGGAGTGTATGGCGTTCTAAGATCTTTAAATTTGTTATAGAAGGATGGAGGTGCAGCGATCCAAGCTAGATTAGCATACGTCAGAACTGGACGCAAAAAGACCTTATAAGTATTTAACACAGTTGTAGAACTGAGACCCCCAGGTAGTGCCCGTGAGACGTTTTAATAAATTGAACCGGTTTGAAGCTTTTGCAATCACGTCCTGTAAATGTATTTCCAAATGAGATCTGTGTCTAAGGTGAGGCCGAGGTATTTGACAGATTTACTGAGTTGAATACGGGTATCATCGACTGTGAGATGAAGTAGGTTGGGGTTTCGGTGGACCTTTGTGCGTTTTTTGGGCGGCAAGAAAACTATAGCCTGGATCTTCAGAGCGTTTATCTTGAGGCGCCACTTTTAACACCGGTTAATAAACGAATCTATGGCGGAGTGAATTGAAATGTAAAGTTGGTGAACAGTTTAACCAAGTTACAATAGCGCCTGAGCTCCAATATATAAACCTTGATTTCAAACCTTTGATTTACGGTTATTTGTGATTTCACGTTTAACAGAGACAAACATTTTAAGTATGTGTACTTTAAATAAATTAGTTAACTAGATCTTTTTCATAAAATTAATGTTTTAAAATTATTGCTCAAAGCCTTTGTATTTTAATAAGCATTTTCTAAAATCAATGCACGTGAATTGTGCTTCCGTCTTTCTAGTTCCTTTAAACTATACGTTGTAGACGTTTATATGTTTGTGGTCAATCCTTTCGACAATGAGATCTCGGAAACTTCAGGCTCTAGAAAGAGGACGCTTTCACTGATCGATTGGAAATTTTGCGTAGATTGTCCAGTTCTAATTGAATAAAAAAAAAAAAAAAAAACATGACCATTATTTCTTTATTACATTTGTAAGGGTACACTGGAAACGTTGAAATTTAAAAAGAAAACTAAAGCATCATATCCTACACATTATACATTTCAACACTACATTGTTGTATATAGGGGTTGCATATGTCCCAGGCGTTTGTTTCATGGCCAAATAATAATGACAAAGGAAGGATAACCATTTCTCCAGTGTAAGATGAATCTTTATTTTTGGAGTGTTTTGCCCAATGAACACCATATATAGCTGCCATTATAATTAATTATGTATATGATGTATTTGCTTATTACATGCTGCATTCAAGAAGAAAGGAAACACTGGTCATGCATGAATTAGAAACTCCAACCGGAAGTAGGCTTAACTCTTGCAAACGGTGCGAGATATTGAGAAAAAATAATCGATAAAATTTCCCCTTTATGATACGCCTTGCCCATTTTTTATTTATTTATTTATTTTTTACCAAGACTTCTTTCACTTGTGTCTGTAAAGAGACATGTACAGATGTGAGGAATGGCAGGCAGATTCATGTTCATATGTGAATGATGCGCTGTGTAGAGAGCGCAGGTTCAGCTTAGTCTATATATTTAAATGCTAGGTTTATATGTTTGTCTCCAAAGAAAGGTTTATATGTTTGTCTCCAATCCTTTCGATAATGAGATCTCGAAAACCACAAGAGCTAGAAACGTGCCGTTTTCACTGGTCAATTCCAAATTTTGTGTAAATTGTTCAGTTCTAATTGAATATTTAAAAAATGGCCGTTATTTCTTTATTATATTTTTAGTACACTGGAAGTGTGTTACATTTTAAGAAAGTAAAGCAGCATAGCCTACGAGTTATACTTCCAACACCACATAGTTGTATTCGTGGTAGTATATCTCTCAGGCTTTTGTTTCCTAAGCAAATGATAATCAAAAACGAACGATAACCATTTCTCCAGGCTAAGAGGAATCTTTATTGTTTGGAGTGTTCTACCCAGTGTACACCATATATCATTGACACTATAATTAATTGTGCATGTAATGTATTTGCTTATTACATACTGTATGCAAGAAGAAAGAAAACACTGATTATACACGAATTAGAAACTTCAACTGGAAGTAGGCTCAATTTTCGAAACGGCCCGAGATATTGAAAAAATAATCGAAAAAATTTCCGCCTTATTCCCTTGTCGATTTTTATCAAGACGTCTTTCACTTGTGACTGTAAAGGGACATGTACAGATGTTGTGGGGAATGACAAGGAGATTCATGCTTATATGTGAATGGTGCGCTATGTAGAGAGCGCAGGTTCAGCTAGTGTTATATTATATTATTTATTTGCTTTCTTCTGTTATACCTATCTAACTAAACTTGATTTTTGAATTCAACCTTCAACAAAATTTAGATTAAACAAGACGATGACTAACGAAAGTTAATGGTTATGAGATAACTTGTAGAATGAACGTGTAGAAGGAAAGAGAAGAAAAACCGCAAATATGATGTTGTCCACCACATACTCACATGATCGTGGATCCCCGTATCAATGCTTTAATACTGAACTATCATTCAAATAATAATAAAAAAAACCTTCGATAGCTTATTTCTTTTGTCTTTAATTTTTGCTTTTCAAGATAGCTCTATATGAAACATGATTCTAGTATAATTTGACGTGAGACATGAACCAGATGAGGAAACCCGAGTTTGATTTAAGCTGGGAGCAGTGGTCGAGGTGAGACCGTATGCGGTGGTGTGCTACCGCCTCTGATTTTTCAGTGAAGATACCGCCTCTGTTTTTACGGTGATCAAGACATACCGCCATTGGAAAGTGGATGCTAATATACCTTTAATAAATTTATTTTTATATACAGTAATTGATGGCAACACCGACATTTGTGTTATCTTTTCCTATTTCTTGTTTTTAAAATTAGTGTCTGCATACCCCCCCCCCTTCAAAAAAATGCTCCTTGCTCCTCTACAAGAACTCGTGTTGGTTCGGTTGGTTGCAGATAAGGGCCAAATGACTCGTGGCATTGGATGGGCCGAATCCAAACAAAAGGCCCATACATTATTGAAGATGCGACTCGTTTGAACTCAAATCAGAAACTATTGTTATGAGTTCTCCGGGATTCCCTTTGTGTCTACATTTATAAATAAATACATAACTGACTCCGGTATTTATGAGATAAAATATAGTTTATGCAATAAAAAAATGTTTTGCTTAAGTGTTTTATGTTAAATTTGTTGTTTTGCTTATTGCCTTATTATAAGCATTTTATATTTTATACTGCCATATTCAATTGCTTCCTTCTTATGTATGTGGGTATCTTCTTGTGTCTTAATGCATATAATTGCCGTATTTTGAGCATAGGTGGATTTATAGTCGTTATAGTCGTACTGAGGGAACGGACTTTCCGGGGTTCTGGAATACTCTTTAGTCGAAAGCAAGGGCGCCAATCCTGAGGGAGTCGAGGAGGCCTGGGCCCCCACAAAGCTCATGTAGACCCTCTACTGTATTTATGAGTATACAATATTTGGCATAATTTGAGTGCAATTTGTCTTAAAATCTTCATATATATACCTTCTTCATCTGAATGTGCCCCTCAAATTTATAGAGAAATCGGTGCCCTTGGTCGAAGGGGGATCCTAGAGTTCCCCAGCGGGAAATTGTTTAAAAATTGTTAATATAAAAGGTCATTTTTGATCATTTTCATGTATAATACAACATAAGGAGATACTTTTTTAAAAATATTTTTCCTCAGAAAGTTGGGGCCGGGGAAAGGCCTCTCCATGCTCCCCGTAACTACGAAGAAATTCTTTCATGGTTTGAGTCATTGTATAAATAGAAATTCAAACTTTTGGGCAACATATCCTCATTATCTTTCGACATTTAGATAGACGGTATGTAGAGGAAAATGGCGATAAAACATATCGCCTCTGCTTTTCTTCCACTTCGAACACTGGGTGGGAGCTCACGTGATTCGGATTCTATTGTAAGCTGTAGGTTCACGTGTCATACAGGCCCGCAACCCGACACAGAAGTTTGGGGGGGGGGCATGAATAAGATAGGGAGGCCAAGTCATTAAACATTCTCTTACATATATCTAAATTGTGATTTTTGCATTAATAACAGCATTTTGTATTGAGGTCTAGAGGGGCCATGAAAAGTTTAGGGGGAGGCCAGGCCCCCCTCTAGTTGCGGGCCTGGTGTCATATAGTTTCGTTGCTAAAAGGAACACTAAACTAAAATTAAAATGAAATCAAACGAACCATATAATTTACCTCAAAGAATCACACCTGGTTCTCCTACAACGAAGGCGGAAACACTAACGTTTAGACATGAGTAAAATCTAAAGTCTTTATGTAAGAAAGTGAGTAAGCAGAACCGTACCCAACTTCCGAGTTTTGGTTGTGCAGATGTCGAGATAGACCACGACCACAGCATGTACATTTTTATTATATTTATTACGCTCTTCATTGTGTTCATACAATCACAGTCAATATATGTTTTTATACTATGAATTATATAACACTAAATCAGCGTTTGAAATCTAACAACGTACACTCGCGATGTGCCCCTCAGGATTCGTGTAAAATTGTTTCAAATGCAAAGTTCTCCGCAGCCCAATATGTATTGTACTAATTTTAGCGGCCCATACGGGTAATTTGCATATTTATGTGCCTTCGTAGCCTATATCCGAAACTCAATCATACACTACTATAAGTCTCGGACACAAAATTGCTTTTAGTTTCTTTAGATGTAACTGGACATGAATGTGGGCATATGCAAAACGAATTGGATCAAGTAATGCTTCTCTGATACGTTACCCACCCGGCCACCATCTTGGATCACCCATATTGAATTCAACTTTCGGTTTTTCAAATAGGAATAGGTGCAAGTAATACATCAAATTCATGTAAAAATTTTCTCGGGAATTAATTGGTATAATGAGTTTTACCGTAGCTTGTACCGTTTGCAAGGTATTGCATGTTAAATATCAGGCACTTCAGGAATATTGAACGAAATAGAAAGTTGTGCAGGGCCGCATGTGTATATGTAATCTTTTACATGATTTATCGTTGACGAAATATTCTCTGAACGTACAGACACACATACTTAAATACGGAAATGGTAGGTCTTCACGCAAATCTGCTCGTATCTGGATTTACATTAGGCAATTTGACCGTAATACAATACTTCCTTGTTATAGTATAACATGGAAGTAATAACAATCACTCACAGAAATGTAATAAGATTATGTCACCAATGTTGTAAAGAGTTTGTTTTTACCTAGAGTATTTTTCCAGTTAGAATTGTTTTGATTTGTCAACGTCAAAAAGGTAAGCGTAACTGATATTACTCTGCAATGTCTATTCGCGAAGTGACTGGAGGGATTTAACATGCAATAACTTTCGAAAGTTACAAGCTACGGTAAAATTCAATACACCAGTGAATTCCCGAGAAAATTTTACATGAATTTGATGTATCACTTGCACCTATTCCCATTTGAAAAACCGAAAGTTGAATTCAACATGGCAGCCGGGGTAGGTAACAGTTGTCAGAGTAGGAGTACTTGATAAAGTTTGTTTTGCATGTGCCCACATTCGCGTCCACTTACATCTAAAGAAACTAAAAGAAATTTTATATCCGAGACTTATAGTAGTGTATGATTGAATTCAGGATATATGAAGGCCCATAAATACGCAACTTACCCGTATGGGCCGCTAAAATTAGTACAATACACATTGGGCCACGGAGAAATGTACATATGAATCAATTTTATATGAATCCCGAGGAGACTCTTCGCGAATGTATTTTGTAAGATGTCGCTGAACTAGCGTTGCTCACGAGATTCGTGAAATTTCTGGTCTGGTGTCGGAAACGAGACGAGAATTGACATGTTTCTGGTCTCATCTCGAATTTGAAAATATATTTCTCGAGTTATTTTTCTAGATGAGATGCGGTGCAAGACGATAAACCATGACAGTTAGCGTCATGGGTAACACTTTGGTGAAACATTAAGATTACGATAAAAATCGATAGATTATTTTAAAGTGGACAATTCTTGCGTCTGAACACGTGTGTGGGTGTGTTAGCGAAAATGACGACCGTGACAGAGAGAATAAAAGGTAAACATCAAGTTTCACGTGAAACTCCGAAAATCTGCCATGAAACATTTCAAATGTTGAAGGAAATTTATGGTGAAGCCTGCATGTCAAGGACACAAGTGTTTGAATAGCAAAAAATGTTTCTGGAAGGTAGGGAGAGGTGTGATGATGATGATGAACGAACAGATCGTGTTCTTCTGTAACTGAAAGAAATATTAAAAAATGTTCCTCATGTTGTGAGAAATGATCGTAGATTGAGGGTTAGAGCAATTGCTGAGGCTGTGAACTTGGCCACAGAGTCAGTTAGACACATCTTAACGAAAGAATTGCAAATGTGAAAAATTTGTGCGAAGAAAGTTTCCGAAGTGCTGTCACATGAGCAGAAACAGTGCTCTATCTGTATAACAATTTTTGGCTTCAAAAAGCATTGCAGTGTTAGAACACCCGCGTACTCCCTTGATTTGGCACTTTGTGATTTTTTTGTTCCCGAAAATCAAATCTGAACTGAAAGGAACACATTTTACCTCCGTTAATGAGGTTTTTTAAAAAAGGAAAAACTTACTAAAGATCCTTACAGAACATGACTTCCAGATGTTACATACAATAGCAGCAGCGAATAAAGATGTATGTTGAAGCGAAAGGGGACTACCCTGAAGGTGACACCACCGACAAGAACCAATAATGTAAGTACTCTGATTTATTACTTTAGTCGGTTTTTTGTGTTCAACTCGTATATATATATAATACGCAGCACATTTTTTGGTGCTGAACGCGAAACTACAAACACATTAATTTCTTATCGTAATTCTATTATTTAACAATTATTTAATTTATTTATGTTTGTAACCTCTTTATATTTCTTATTTCGCACGAAAATGATTATTATTGTAAGTGATCAACTGGCAATATGATACAGTTGAATGTTTCCCACGACAAAATAACAATAATAAACAACCTGAAATAGTAAACTGTGACGCTATTGCTACTTGAGCGTGAAAATTCACAGAGATTTTTTTTTTTTTTTTTTGACGCTCTAAGCTCACAAATTTTTGGTGATTAGTTAGCTTGGTGAGAACAGTTAAAAGATGATTTTAATTAAGGAGCAGCTTTTGAATAAACTAAGTCATACGGGAACAGGTGATGGGAACTAAGGTGCTAACTACTTCTCATGAAGTTCGTATCTAGAAGAAAAATGGGGAACGCAAAAGGCCTTTGAAAAGAAAAAAAGAAAAACAGAGACTTGCGAAAGATTTATAAGGATATTTTGTCCTGTGTGAAGATGCAGGACGTAAAATTAAAAACCATCTTGCCTGACCTTAATTTATTCTTCATAGAAATCGCCATAGTCCGCTTGCCTATTCTTCAACGGAATTCGCAAAATATCCATTACAATTAGTATTTGCGTAAAGCAGGGTTACCAGATTTTTTTCAGCAGGAAAGAAAAGAGAAAGATTTTACGATCTTTGTAAAAGGAAAATGGGAAATGCGTTATAATTAGAATTTCCATGCTTGGCGTTACATGCTAACGTAGAATAATTTTAATTGTAAACTGGGACAATTTCATTAGAAGTAATTGCAACACACAAAACATGAAAAAGTATATTACAATTCTCGGTGGTAGCTCATGTGGTTTGGGTCAAAAGTTAATCTGTAGGCAGGGCTCGCTGTACCTTATGTGCAACAAGTGAATTTGCATTGGGCAGCAAGTTTCGAGGGGCACCAAAATGTGTCATAACTATATTATTTAAAATAAATATTTCTTGTTGGAAAGAGACTTCATGATGATGGTAGTTAAATTTACTAAATTGACCTTGTATTTGATTACTACATACATAATTCATGTTTACGTCGCATTAGTTTAAGGTCATATGGACAGTGCTAAAGCAAATGGTAAAACAAATCTCAGTATGAATTCCTTGATTGTTGTCAAATACAAGAACAACTCAACCATCGAAAAGTAGCGAACACCTGTTCCATTTAGTAATTGTTACAGTTTTGGCATGAAAACTAGTCTCGTTCTTGTCATTAAAAAAGTTCCTTATCATTGAGGTAGAAACAAGTTTTTTTAAAGCAGATGTAGAAGAAAAATCAAGAAATAAAGATAAAACAGCTAGTTGCACTGGAATTGCAAACTGATATATTGAGATTGAAGATTGATATTGAATTCTATAAAAAGGGTTATCCTGCCATCTTTCCTTTGCAGGTGTGTTTACTTTATCTTTCACTAATATAATATATTATTTGAAGATAAAAAACAGACAAAACGAGATTGTATTTGTAGTGTTTAGGACTTTCTGAGTGCGAGTGCTGTTTCCTTCTCCTTAGTAGTTCATGATGCGATAGCATAATTAAAATAGTGGCTTTTAAAATTTGTTCTTTCTGGAGAAAGAGGGCATCAAAGGATGCCAC
>NW_027656716.1:0-66790 GCF_964235325.1 Thermobia domestica
AGGTGGTACAAAACAGAGCCGCCAGGGCCATCACGGGCCATTCTATGGACACCCGAATACTTCAAATTCATGAGGACCTCGATATCCCACTACTTCAAGAACTGCGTCATCAGCAATCAACCAAATTCTGGATGAAGGCTTCAAGATCAACAGATCCAGTCATCGCATCCCTCGGAACCAAAGACCCACCCCGTCGACTGTACAAGATGCCAAAACCGCCTTAACAACATGAAGGACAACTAAAGGAACCTGCGACAGTTGCGGTTCCTTCAATCACATACGACCACCTCAAAATCAACGCCAAGTTTCAACACAGAAAGAAGACAAGGGCTTTGGCCCGTTACTTCCTACAAATAATCAACGGTCAAGAAAACACTCAGCGATCAACATCAATCCTCCCAGATTGATCGACCCAACACCTGAAACCTCTCTCACGACGCTTGGTCACCGAAAGGTACCCATTCTTATACCCACGACGCTTGGTCACCTGGTTCCTTTTCTCTTTCTCACGACGCACGGTCACCGAGAGAGAGATACCTAATCTACACCCCTCTCACGACGCACAGGCACCGAGAGTACCTCACCTCAAAGCCCACGACGCTTGGTCACCGGGCTCCTATCTTAATCTTACCTAAATAGATATTAGAGGAATTACATATAATTGTGTATATTAGAAGACTTTTTATAATAAAAAGGTGGAGGGAAATTGCAAATCCCGAGTATATTTTATTGCTCTACCCAAGAAATTTTACAACATATAAAAGAAAATGTGAGATTGTGTGTTACTACCCTATTACGAAATAACTAATCATTAAATTAAAATTATGTTTGGCACTCCTAAACATTAGGTCTTTCAAGGACCTTATGATATTACATTTACAATTCTCGTCTTCGGAATTGATGGGATGGACAAGGAGTTACAAATAAAAATAACAGAAAATTATTGCCAATATTAATTTCTAATTCACAGCTTTCAGGGATACTGAAATGAATAGTAACATCCTCAATGCCGTTAAAGTGTAAATTCATCCTCCATCGGCATAAGGCATGAGGGGTAGGGTGGAAAGCGGTGACATAAAAGTAATAAAAATGACCGAAATTAAATCCGTTACATAGTTAAGCAGAGCTCCGCGCCTTGCTGTCCGCCCTCCGCGCTACGCGTGTGTGCTTACACAGTCATCCGTAGCTAGGCGTCACGTGATTATATCCAGGATTCTTCTCACAAGGGAACATTTTATATTGATAGTAGCATTGACCAATCAAACAATGTGCAATCGATAGAAGAGTGAAGAAAAGTGCGAAATATAAAGCTTTACGGGCCGACACCCAAAAACACAGGAGATCCAGAGGAAAGAAGAATCTAGAATGATGTGAAGATAGCAATGCAAAAGATACACTCACACAGAAAGAACTTCGAAATGATTAAAGAAATCAAAATGACATTTACACAAGAGTATAGTAAGCAAACATTGTACCCACACACATGCTCAGTAACCTTATAAGTAATGCAGTGTTGCCAACTGAGCAAAAAATGAAGTTTTGTTAAATGGCATGGAACACAAATTATAGCATGTGGAAAATCTAATTGTGAGTAGAATCAACCTGTGAAGTCATGATGAACAATGTTGCCAACATTTGAAGATAGTCCTATATGAATTCCTGCATGAATCTCGGATGTAGAAGAGTACATACAGTATCAACATACTGCAGAACGGTTTATCAACAGCAACACTGAAAAATTGACTACCAATAATGTGTGAGGTGATACAATATCACGTGCATCAGAAAAGTGAGAATGTTAATCAATAAAAGACGTCACGTGCATCATTTCAGTTGTGTGTGCTGTGTTTGATACTATTTTAATTTTCCACTTGGGCAAACCTGCTTCGACACTACTTCGTCCCTTATTTTCGTACTTCAGTTATTATATTCTTGTTTGTGTCTCATATTTTGGTTTTAGTTATTTTGAATCGTGTACTGTATGTTCTCTTCTACATCCGAGATTCATATAGGAATCCATATAGACCAATCTTCAAACGTTGAGAACACTGTACATCATGACTTCAGAGGTAGGATTCTACTCATCATTAGATTTTCTACATGTTATAATTTGTGTTTCGTGCCACTTAACAAAACTTCATTTTTTGCCCAGTTGGCAACACTGCATTATATATGATGTTATTGAGCATGTGTGTGGGTACAATGTTTGCTTACTATACTGTTGGGTAAATATCATTTTGATTACTTTAATCATTTCGAAGTTCTTTCTGTGTCAGTGTATCTTTTTCATTGCTATCTTCACATCATTCTAGATTCTTCTTTCCTCTGTATCTCCTGTGTTTTGGGTGTCGGCCTGTAAAACTTCGGATTTCTCACTTTTTTCACTCCTCTATCGATTGCACATTGTTTGATTGGACAACACTACTATCAATATAAGATTTTCCCTTGTCAGTCAGTGTTGCAAGTCAACATGAACAAGATCGAAACGACAATAGTGGCATCTTTATAGTATCTCTGTACGAAGAGAAAACGAAGAACACGGAAAAATAAATGTCTCAAGATTTATCCCTCAGTTTCGCAAAAAAGTCTGAAGGGAGCTTTTGTGTCTGTGTATATAGATTTGCGAGAAGACGGGAATAAGTACTTCAATTATTTCCGTACGTTAATTCAGTCGTTTGATGACCTAATTGAAAAAAAAATCCATCGGAATTATAAAAATGTAGTTTAAATAGGATCCATATGCACGCTATTAAAATACAGCACTTTCCTTTAAAAAAGTGTCATGATATTGTTTTTTAACAAATGAAAATAACGAATGTTTGTACATTTCGTTCGAACTTCACATCCAATCACTTTTCATCCAATCAACTATTTAATAATAGAGATAAATTATTTGACTCAATTTATCTTTTTTCTTTGTCCAAACCTTCATTTTTGAAAAAAAAAATCTTTTACATATCGTTCCATGCCTATTCATGAATGTCACGCATTTTGTATTCCTCACAAAAGGAATCCCATTAACGTGGTATTAATTTAACCTCCGTGATAATTAAAACTGGAACGGAAATTTGAAATTTATTGAAAAAAAAAAACGAAATATTACAATGGTCGTGTACTGTTAACAATGGTAAATTTGAGGCACCACATGTACAGTTCCAATTAAGCAAAGACATGAAGTTCCAATAAAAAGAAGACGTAGCTAAATAAAAAATAACACTATAAAAATATGAAAATTGTATTATAGAATAGTATAAAATATTACTTAGCAACCCACTATCAAATATAACAAAAGAAATCTGGATAAATTTTCCTTTGCTGTTGTTACCATGCACGTTTCTTTTTAGATTTTAAAAAGAAGTGGCTGCTCTACGCGCGGAGTTCTGCTTGACTATGTAAGTACTCATTTGCTCAATGACCCTATCCGCCTCGCGTATCGCGGATATGGCCACGCGGAGGCTCCTCAGCGTGGCTATGTATGCACCCATAAGAACGAATGTAAGAATCTTGCCACGCGGAAATCCGCGCGCGGAGCTTCGCTTGACAATGTAACGGGGCTTAGTATCTAATCCACACTTTTAGGGATCGTTGAGATGATTAGTGACCCCTTCGATTGTCGTTTAAATGTTAGTAGAGTCATCATCGGCATAAGGGTGAGAAGAGCTGAAGGGCAGGGCAAGAGATGATGTTAAGCATTTTTGTCATTTAGCTTTCAATGAAATGCGTATCCTAAGGAGGGAAGGCGTTCAAACACTTTAGACAAATCTATTTCAGCTAGTACACTCCAAAAACATGAATGAATTAATTCATAAATACAGTTAATATAAATTTCTTGGCCAATTTATTTTCTAGAAAAGCGTTGGTGTATATCAAACAAGTTGTGTCTTCCTGTGTACAGGAATGTTGTGATGAGAGATATTTAAATTAAGAGGCAGAGAATTTGTATCAAGGAAACTAGAAATAACGGCGATGGTAGCTAACATGACAACACATCGTCATGTACAGTATCGCCTGGGACCCATATATCTGAGAACAAAATAGTTCAGACGTAGATTCATGTTCCGCCGGGGTATAATTTGTTGCCAAACATTTCACTATATATGATGTTAATGAACTATACCGACAAACTATATGAGGTTATTCCTAACATCAAAATAAGAGAAAAAGTCATGTAAACCTGGGAGAAAAGTGAGTAGTTTCAGAGTTAGGGCTGTCCAAAATCATCGGTCTATTTCGAATTTCGAGAAACCCGAAATGGTGATCCATATCAGTGTAAAGGAAGTCATACGTATGCAATCCAAAGATATATATTTCATCAATGTATATACATTGCTGATATATACATTTTTCCATTATGTATGTGACTTGCTTTACGCCATGAATCGCCACTTCACGGTTTCTCATGTTCAAAATAATACGTGTTGAAATTGGCTTTCCCACGCTTTTGGATAGCCTTAACTCAAACTATGCACCTTTCCCCATATTATTGTTTTCTTATTTTAATGTAGGGACAAACTTCTTACAGTTTGTCGGTTTAGTTCATTAACACACTGCATATTTCATTATCATAATTAAGTCCTAGCCTTCCCTTTTATTTTATAGAGCAAAGCCATAGAATATAAAATTAAAAATTACTGCAAATAATAAGTACAATAACATACTGTTTTAAAAGGTCTAATGAAACATTATGCCTATTCACTCACAATAATTTAGTAAGCAAGAATGCAGTAGTGTATAAACGAAAGTTTAACTATAAATTACAGGTTAGTTGCATTGCATATTAAATATTTTTGCAACATTCTAATTTTTATGGAAAACTTATTAAACTTATAGAATTATGTATTTTATTTAGAGTATTTATTAATTTATTTGTTATTTTTACTTAGTTTATTTATTTATTTATTACTTAGTTTTACTGTTTCATGTCTCCTTTTTGAAGGTTTTCTTCTCATGTACAGAGTGGGCCAAGATAAACTGAACTGGTCTTGGGAGATGAGAAACTGAAAAGTGCTAATGTGTTCGACGTTGAAAAACGCAATAATATTTCGTGTTCTGTGTTGCAATGAACTCAAGACATTGACCGTTTTAAACGGGGAGAGAGAAATGACGCGGTAGAAGAAAAACATGAACTGCAGCGGTAAATTAAAAGATTATAGGTAAAGCCATACAACAATGTGGACACGAAAATATCACTAATGAAAAAGCAAGGATATTTATCGTATAGGAATAGTACTTGCGGAGCAAAGGGGTACAATTAAAATTCCGTTATGAGTTCAATAGTGATATCCACGAAGTCATTCATACACAATCTCATAAAGAAGTTTTGAGCGAACAGGACCCTGTTTGGTAAGGAGAATGAATACTCACATTGGGAAAGGACCGAGGCGCAGAAAGAATATTCGCCAAGTTATATATTACAGAGCCCCACTAAATCCACGAGATGCTGTAGCAGCAGACGGGAGCGCCGCGTGTAACTTGTTGGTGTGTATTGATAAAGCTTAAATGGAAGCCTTACCATACTATGGCTTTCCAGAGATTGAAGTCCGCAAACCACGCTGGATGTGTACAGTATTACAAGTGAGTACTGCAGAAAATCGAGAATGGTTTTCTCGACCCAAACTTCTACTTCTTGATGGATAAGGCGTGGTTTCACATCAGTGACTACATTAATTCAAAAGATACGCGATATTGGCCAACTGGAAACCGATGACATTCAACTATGGCTGCATGATGGAAAGATTGGCGTGTGGTGCGCTGTACCGAGGACAAGGATTATTGGACCCATTTTCTTAGGAGACAAGTGAACTCTTCGAATTTGATCCCCGACATCTTCGAACTCTTCATGAATCAATTGACGCCAGATGAATTATATTTTGTGTATATTCAGCAGAACAGCGCAACAATATACGTCTCCTTGGTAACAATGTATTCTCTTTCCACACGTGGCAGAACTGTCCAAAAGATCTGTGGCCTCTGAGGTCCCCTAATCTAACTAATTACGATTTTAAATTGTGTGACAAGGTGCAGAACAATGCGTACATTATCACAACAAACCTGAACCATTGACGCACTGCAAGGAAGTACGCAAGGGAACCATCAACATCCAATAGGTCTAGTTATACCAAGCCGAAATGAATGTGATGCATCGGGCTAAGTTATGCCTGAAACCTTGCGGTCAACATTTATGGTAATGTCTGTAGAGACGGCACAACGCATGCAAGTACGCTTTTTGCCTTTGATTCACTTTTATGCTGTCTTGCATATCATATGGTTTGGATTCAGCATGGATCAGATCTTGCTTTGGATTCGGTTTAACTTGGTCCACCCATGCTTATATACAGATTCCAAATTGCTACAAAAATAAACGGAAAGTTTAAACAAGCTTCCTTCTAATGACGTTTTAACTTCGTCTTGCAGAAACTTTATTGTTGGAATCAAAATGCTTAAGAACATTCACAATTACTTCACCTTTTCCATAAAGTGCAATCAAGAACTTCATTTATTGCTAAAAGATAATTTCTTTTCTTAGAAGTTTGCAGCTAATGACAACTCAACATATCGATAAGATCTAAATATAAAGAAGAGAGAATTGCGAAAAAATCAAACGATTCAAGACCATATTTGTGTGCTCTTTGTTTTAAAATGCTAATTTTTGTACAATTACTTAGATAAAAGAGAGAGAGAGAGAAAATAAGAATTATGCCTATGTTTCACAACGAAGTGGTCACATTCTTACTATTTTGCTACCTCAAAAACGAACAAAAGAATATTAAGGTTGAAGATAACAGAAAATAAGATTTATTGAAGTGCAACGCCTAAAAAAATCTAAATCACAGATCCATGCCACCAATCTCATTTGTTACAGAAAATGATTACCGAGTTTAGAGGAAGTATGGTTAAAAGGCTTTGTTTTCGAGCATACTTTCAGTGACATTGCCAAATACCAATGATTACTATACTTTCAGAACCACTTGACTTAATGAGATAAAATTTGGCAACGATTCTTAATTTCTGGGCGGTAGCTAAGAGAGGACTTGGGAAACTATTTAAAAGAAAATATAATGGATTCTTTCATTTCCAAGCTTTCTAAGAGGTTTCCATTAGCCATATTTATTTAAAGAGAACACTCTATAGCATTTTGTATGCCTCAAAGTGAAAGCACTTTTCTTCTACTTCTCAGTTTGTGTGGCGGAGAATCACACTACAAGCAAATGATGACACCATCATTTTTTATTTTCATTTATTGATTTATTTATTTTTCCAAGTTAATACGTGTAGACCTCGAAATGAAAAGGACTTTATTGTAGATTAAATAGTTTTTTTTTTAATCCATCTTATTGCATGATCGTTAGAACGTACCACATACAATTTACGTCAATTTTTCTCACAGTGCAATTTAAACACGTTCATATCACATTGTAAAAGTAACATCTTGAAAATATATTGGAACACTCATGGTGCGCAGTGTAACTGCTTTGAAAAAGATTATTGACTCTCTACGGGAAACAAGTTTAAATGTATTTTAGAAGTACAAGGATATGGACAACATCATTCGGAAGGTACTGTTCGGACACCTATTTAATGTTTCCTATAGGTTTACTTTCAATTTTTAAATTGAAATCGATTTCGAATTACAGGTACAGGAATTATGTAAGTGTAAGCATGCTAGTTGAGGTATGTAGCCATAGAGTAGGGTTGAGTGACTTTTATCACCAAATATTAAAAGTAATAATTTATGTATTGGAAGCTACTCTCAACATTGCTGTCAAAAGATAAAGGTAATGTTATATTGTATCTGCATCGAATATGATGAGGACATTATTGCATGTTACATGTGTGTGTGTGCGGAATGTTCAGTCACCCTACATACGAGGTGAAAACGAACACTAATTAGGGAAGTACATTAAGTGGTACGCGGGGATTTGCATGTGTTATATGTCGTTGGAAAGGTCATACCGAGTACACTTCACATATGAAATATCTCGCTTGAATGTGGTCTGTACGGGGCGTGGCGGAAGATCAAAACAAGGCACGCTCCGAAACACCAGAAAACGTGGATAAAGTAGGAAGCTGTGATGTAATTAGGTTTAAAAGGTAGCTAAATACAAATCTGCCATCAAATGTTTCCCAAATCAAAATGGCGGACCCAACATGAGGACAAATTACAAAAACTAAGCTATGGATCTGAAATTAGGTATATAGAGATTCGACATCACTATGAATCGGACACCAAAAGTGTAAAATTCAAATTGGTGGGTCCAAGATGGCAGACAAAATGCAAAACACTGCTATGGAACTGAAAGCGGGTAGGTAAAGGTTTTCATGGTTGCTGAGTAAGAATTCAATATTAAAAGAGCAAAATGCATTATGACGGATGCAATGTGGCGAACGAAAAGTACAAAAAATATTACAGAACGGACACATGTTTTTTACACATGTAGTTGAAAAATACATATAGTACATAGCGGTGCAAATAGGGGCAGATGATGTTTTACAATAAACAGGGAGCGTGTTTTGCTATACAATCATGCCAAAATTGAGGCACGGAATGCAGAACAGGTTTTGTAGCGCACATGAAAGTTTTATGACACGAACAAATTACAATCATATACAATAATTATTTTACTACCAACTCCCTCCGCTGCCCCCAAAGAGATACGCGGGGATCGGCATCGTTGAAAAGCTCGCACTGACTACACTTTATATGTGTAACATCTAGTTTAATAGAGCCTGAAGAGTGCGTTGCGAATATTTGCAGATACCATCTGAAGATCTGAACAATGACAGTGAAAAGTGCTCGTTAGAGTTTAAAACATCGTTATGCTTCCATAACTGTCTTTCTGGTTTCACATTATGCCGTGTACACTTGTGAGCCATATGTATGACAAATGTCCACTCTTATGAGAAGGAATGGTACCGACACCGAGACTACTTTCGATCTCGCCTCGGCTTCGTCCCTAATTCGAGACCGAAATGTGCGTTTCGAAATCGAGACGATATCGAGACGGAACCCAGGCTCGTCTCGATATACACATATGTCCATTCTGTACTTTTACTTGTTTTGTCCGCCATATTGAATCTGTCCTATTACATTTTGCACTTTTGACATTGGATTCGTACTCAGTGACCATGAAAACCTCTACCTACCCGCTTTCAGTTCCATAGTAGTGTTTTACATTTTGTCCACCATCTTGCATCGGCCATTTTGAATTTTACACTTTTTCCATATACGAATTCTTTCCTGCCTTCAAATCAATACGTATTATAGTGTAAAAAGTATTCTTCAATCCCCAAAGCAATACATAATCTAGCTGCAAAATTTGATACACCGCAAAATCCACAAGACTCAGCATTAGTGTTGTTGGAACTCGTACTTATAATGTTCCTTCCTTCCTTCTTTCTTTCGTAAAAGAGGTTTTGCTTTCTTGGCTTCAAATTTTCCAAAGTATACAGGTGAGCTGCAGACGTGAGAACAGTAACTTCTTGGTGGTAATGAGGTTTTCTTTCAGGAGTTTCATGTTTTATCTTTATTTTTTGACCTTACTAAATTATAAGCACGTTGCAATCACTTCATTTTAATTGTTCTAAGTCACTCTTACAGTTCAAAGTCTGTAAAAACTTTTCTATGCCACCAGATGGCAATTATATGCTGATTTCTGTACTTTTCAACAAGTAATATATTTCTTGCTACATGTTGAAGGAAGCTGACGAATTTCGTGTAGTGGAACTTGAGTAGGATTTACATCTTAAATTTGAAAGTGAAAATATTACATTAAACTCCTTTTTTTTAGTTCTTAGTACGTATATTTCTTTTATTGTTCCTCTCACGTACGCTCGATATAAGTAAAGGCTATGCGCGAGGTAAAAATATAATCCAATTTTCCGTACAAGCACTCCTCTTCAACTCAAACATACTACAAAGGCAAAACTATGACAAATGTTTGGTTCGTTCCAAATCACTCATCCTTATGTAATAATTTATATCATAAAAACACAAACTATTGGATTTGATGAAATATGGAGAAAAGATATTCTATATAGTGCAAAACAATCATATTACAGTAACTTGAGGTATGACAACTTTGAGGTATGCAGGTACAACAAAACGCATCACAATCTTACAACTTTTCTTATTACCAAAGAGCAAAGTCCGAGAAAACCTGTAAAAATATTCTTGTGAGTTTTGTTTTTCAGAAACATGAAATTTTAAAACGGGCAAAATGCATCACATATGTTTTAGAATCATGCTTTCGATACTGAAAGGTTATATCTCTGTTAAGTTTAATAAACAGAACAAGAGCTAAAGAAAAAAAACTTTCTTAAATAAATGTTATTCTGTGTGTTCTGGAAGATATTTATTGAGCGATGTTGCTTCAGCATGATGGCACTTCTATTTGTGTCACCACTACTACTCAAAAGTTGTTCAAATATTAATATTATGCTTCGCAAAAGTTTCTTGTTTGTGGGTGTCTCTGGTATGACAACACAGATAAGCTGATTTGATTCCCTGGAATTTCATCATTTAGCCTTGGTCTATCACACTGTGAAGATGACATGGTTAGCGCCTTGCATGATGTGGTTATCATAATTGGCGTGCAAATGCCAAAAAAAATGTAGTATTGTAATATTTCGTAAATAAATGAACGGGAGAAATCTTGAACATCATTATAGTCCAGATAACTTAAGGCTAGTTTAAAGGGACAAGTTTTGCCGATAGATGTCACTACATTCTTCGTATCTCTCTCATGTATTTTTTACCTTTCACGAAAATTCACGATTTCTCTTACAAATTTCGACCTAGAGACTTCAAACGTTTGGAGAAGGAACTTCATAACCTATCGAAGGCAACAATCCGTGCCGATTTCTTATTTAAAACTTTCTTCATTGTTGAAATGGCTTGTTTATTGAAAGGGATATCAAAACCTTTAATAATATAACTCTTTCAACAATGGAGAAAATTCAAAATAAGAAATCGGCACGGATTGTTGCCTTCGATAGGTTATGAAGTTCCTTCTCCAAACGTTTAAAGTCTCTAGGTCGAAATTTGTAAGAGAAATTGTAAATTTTCGTGAAAGGTCAAAAATACATAAGGGAGATACGAAGACTCTAGTGACATCTATTGGCAAAACTTGTCCCTTTACACCAACCTTAATTTGAATGACTCTTGAATTACAAAATCATACATTTGTATATTATTATATACACGTTGTCATTTCTTTCTTTTGTTTTTCGTAGATATTTACTTAAAATCTGTGACTAAGTGTTTTTCCTATTTAAATTTCCTCAATGTATATAGTTTTCTGCTTTGGAGAAACCACAGTTACACATACTTGGCCCTAAATTTTGCAATTAACGTTATACTTTAAATCCTTTTACAAAGAAATATCATAATCTAGTTTGACACACTAAATTTTACTTAGTTTCCCTTTGTTATCTGTTAAAGTTGTAGCTTTGATTTGTGTTTATCAGTTTTATTTTGTATCGACGTTTTATTTTACTTTACTATTTGTTAGCTTCGTTTAGTTACATATACTAAACCAGGGGATTTTAAAGTGGTAACTGCTATATGTTATAAATAGAGACCGGATGTTAGGGAAAATGCCTATTCTTTAATATTAAAGATATGATCAAAAATAATATTTTAAAGTTTATATGGCGGGATACAGTTTCAATTTAAGCCAATTTTATTTAGCCTATTTTGCCTATTTCGCCCATTCCTGTCTAAATAATTGCTTTAGTACCTAATATTGCCTATTCTATGTCTTTTCTTCAAAATAAGGCTTTATTGGGGAAAAATATATAATTTAGTACTTCAACAAAGGATTCTGCCTCTTCCGAGAAATATAAGTGCTGTTTCTAGTGATAAGATGTAAAATGTTGGACTACTAAGTGCACTGACAAAGTGCTATAGAACTTTGGACTGCTGTGTGTACTTATAAGGTTTATAAAATTTGGACTGATATGTGTAGTGATAAAGTGCTGTAGAGAATGTATTTACCAAATATATATGAAATGCATGTCAAGTTTCGTTTATCCGGTCTTTAGTTATAAAATATAGACTAAAGTTTAAAATTAGTATGGACAATTCATAAATTTAAATGTGAAAGTTTCTCTAAATATAAAGTTATTTGTGGAAGAGCACCACTAAAAATTTAAGTTTAAAATGCTCCTTATTAAAATCAAATAAGATACTAGATATTTGAATGGTGAAATTATTTAAGAATGATTATTATTACCTATTCAATATCAGGACATTTGAAAGTATAAGTGGACTGCAGTTTGAAGGGAAAATCTGCAAGGCACCTTCTCTTACAATTATCTCCGTCACATACTGAAAACTTTGTCAAATGAGATACTTAGTTTTGTTTATTTCTGATGGACGATATCATCTTTTAGATCTTCTTGGGAGTTTCCTGTTTTCTTCCACATTTTCTTCCACCAGTTTTTCTATAATCATTAATTTAAATAATCATCCACCTATTTTAACTTAAATGTGTAATATTGAGACGTTGAAGATTTTTATTTCATTTAGTTTTCTTTAAGCAAGTTATGATATAGACTTCCATTAAAAATTTTATCTGACATGTTCCATGTAAAACTCGAATTACCAAACGTACTCAATGGCGGAGTGTGCAACTGTGCTGCAAAAGGTTCCTGGTTTGACCTCATTTTACGTGAGTTCATGGTTAATATCATACGCTGTTAATCCTTGAACTTCTCACGTTTGCTGCCACTATTCTCATTTCCCCCATTCTTTCATAAAACTACATTTTGTACTTATCATATAACTCCTTCAGCTACAGGACATAACTATGGAACGAAACTAGATATATTTAATTTATTTGCACACTCAATATATACTTACGTTTATTTGAAGATCAAATGTTGTGCATAGTCACATGAGATCAAAAATAATATTTGGGGTTACTTGAAAATGAAAAGTGATCTCTTGTGCAATCAACAGAGAAATGAAATAACATTCAATTATTATCTCCTGGAAAATGTGATTTTATTTTCTTCTATACTCAGGTCTCTTTCCAAAGCTCGTTGTATAGGTATTGCATGATTCTCAAGCATCGTTATTTAGACGTAAGAATATGATTGTAGTTCTGACACTGTTCATAATTGCAGAACAATACACGAGAATCTCATTATTATGTATTTGAATATGTAATATAGAATATAGTCCGTTACCCTATATGATGATATGAAGTGTACAATCCGCGGCAAAAAACCTGCAACATGAGAATGTAAGTTTATTGTGATAGTACGCCTAACAGCACAGTGAATCAACATAACGTTTAAGTAGCACGAATCACGCCAGGATAAACCTCGGCGTCCTCCCGTGAACACTTATTTTGGAACAAAAGACTTCGTCATTTCACAATAAACTTACATGATTATGTTGCAGGTTTTTTGCCGCTGATTGTACAATGGATGTTAAATCTGTAGGAGGTCAATGAATTTGGTTAATAGTACTCCCATCTTTGTTTTATGGACCTCTGCTTAACGAAATTCATTACTCTGATCAAGGATTAATGTGAACATCCTACTCCGGAAGAAAGAGAAAAACAATATTCTTGTAGTCTGAGAATCTTCTTGTTAATGTAAGTTATTTACATAAAGTAACACTCACTGGTAGCCTTTTGTTTCTACAACAGTAGACGTTCGATGGTTAGTTGGTTGGTTGGATTGGAGCACGGAGACTATGAAAAATGGACCTACAGCTTAGCGTGAGATTCGAATCACCACCAGGTCTCCCGTGCCGAAGGTGTCCACACTAAGCATATGACTGATAGGGAGCTTACTAAATCTTCGAATTCCTTATCAAAAGCGTAACTATCAGTAGAATAACGTTTAATAAAGATTTCTCCTGACGTTATCATAACTGCAACCTTGAGTAAGCACGTGTTCCATAGTCTTACGCAGCTGCGGATGGGGACAAGTAGGGGCTAGATATCAGACTGGATCTTTGTAATAAGCATGTGAATATCTAAGAAATGCCTGACTTTCAAAAGTAATTTAATGGGACAAGTTAGTTTGCATATGAATCCTAGAATTGTGCAACCTGTTTGGCGAAAATATTTCTATTGGTGCATTTAAAAGTTGCCTGGAGAAGGTGTACTGAAAAGGTAAGAAGCAGGAAAATAATCACAATGTTGACAACTTCCGTATGTGAGAATCCACCTCACGCGTGTCAGTAACAGTCTTATGCTAAGTTTCATGATGTAATCTACGTACGTAATTGATATTCGGCGCTATTCTAGTGTGATGACCTACATGAAAGTTTCCCATGAATTGTTTACTGTAAATGACTGGGATTAGAAGCTATCTTCACTGAACTTTGTTACCATTGCAAGTACTTCATGGCATCATAGGATTCGCGAATACACCACATTTTCTCTGAAAATTTGATGAATTGTTTGTCCATAACAACAGCTCAGTAACTAGTCTGTGGTTCACTAGCTCCGTACTTACACCGTTTCACATCTACGCCTAAGCAAAGCAGCAGTTATGTATTCTCAGCTATAAGTAGTGATGTGTTCCTGTTTATTCATGTGGAATTTAATGCTCTGATTATTGGATGTAGGTCAGGAGAAATGTTTATTGAACTTCTCTTTATATTCTTAATGGTTGTGAAATACTGTATCTCTTTCGATAATCGTACCGATACAACGTATAATAAAGATTGTAAAATTTCAATTCATTGGGAAATATTGTAGTATTGTACCAATCATGACGATAGCGCTTTTCTAATGTTTGATTAAGAGCCATTCTTAACTTATACTGGCTATAAGCGCTTTATAAAGATGTGATGACCAGAGAAATTAGAATATAAAAGTTTGTGCATGCAGAAGAGAAAAGGAAGAACAGTCTCTGCACATGTGCACACAGTGTAGATGATAACGCGAAATGCGTGAGTTGGAGATATCTTTTGTCAGATTACTGCAAGTGAGTTTGCGTTAAAAAAAAAAAAAGTATCAAAACACATATATTAACATCCAATGTATGGTTTTAGTTACAATCTAGTGGTGTGTTTAAAAACTTCAATATTACGTTAAGTTTAGAAACATGTCTTTCAGTATCAACCTACCAGTATTTTCTCCATGGAAAACTCCGTTTCAGGCAGTAGTTTTATAATTGATCTTCTGAGCGTTGTATCAATATAATGAAATAAATTGTAGTATATTGATTGATCGACACGGCATGAAGACAGGTTTTGTTATTATTTTCAGCTCCAGAATGACTCAAAGGAGATCATATGGAAAATGGTCTGAAGATGAATTTCAAATAACCATTTCAGCCTATCAAATTAGGGATTATGGTCTGAATGAAGTAGTACAGTATACGGTTTTAGACAACGATCAAGCGATATTCTTGTTAAAAAAAGAATTATAATGGAGTTGATTTTAGTTTAGCGTCCCTTTCAGCAGCGAGGCTATATGAGACGTGGACCTACTGATTAACGTGGAATCCGAACCACATGAGCTCCCGCCGGGAATCGAACCCGGGTCTCCCACGCCAAACACGCGTATGCTAACCGCTTAGCCACGGAGGAGCTCAGAATTATAATGGAATTAATGTATTAGGACAGGATACATTCAGCTAATGTGGAGAAAATTCTTGATTAACACTTTAAACTGTCAGAAGAGTTATTTTTCGGACTGTCAACGAAAGAAGTTCGGCGATTGGTATTTGACGTAGCAGAAGTATATGATATTTCACGTACGTTCAGACAGAAGGGATGACTGGGAAAAAGTGGTTTCATGTATTCATCGGACAAAATAATGATCTTTCAGTTAGATGATCTGATTCTACGTCATTTTGAAAAACAAAAGGATTATAAACATTTTTCATTTTGGAACGGTACATAGCCGAATTTGCCATTATAGCTGAGAGAATGTTCAACAATGCTAGACCAGAATTCAAGTCTGTTTAAAAATGTCCTTAGGAAAGTAGAAAGGAAAACTCAGGAAGTGTGATGTTTGGAATGAATACCACGATGGTATGTACAGTGAGTGCTACAGGTGTCTACATACCATCTTTAATAATATTTAAAGCAAAGAAGAGGAATAGTGAATCTGAAATTAAAACTTCATTTTTAGGATTTCGGACACGAGCCACATTAACTCTGATTAGTACATGACATGTGACTTGAACATTTAAAGAACAATGCAGACAGAAACTAGAACTTTTTCCTCTTTGACGAACAACAAAAACCTAGCAGCCGGAGAATTTTTTCATGTTTATTTCAATTTTATATTAAGGTTCATATATTTTATTTTAGTTCCTTGTTATGCAGACGCCATTTACTTCGCAACAATTATTTATACTCTCAAAGTATTGTTTTTTATTACTAAACAACTTTTCTAGAGCATATCAAGTCCAAATAGGTTATGTTCATTTGATTTTGAAAATGATCTGTTATAAGAAAGTATGATCTAACTTAGAAAATTAGTTTCCTAAATGAATCTATATCATCTACTTTATTTTTCTGTAATACCGATTACGGCGGGACTTTTTGATAAATATGTGTAATAAATGCTACTAAAATAGGCTTCTTATTTCAGTCATTATTTTCTCCCTTCAATGTTTCATTTCTGGCGTATAGATTAGCATTGTGTGAAACTGGTCCAAAGTAGGCAACTCACCCCTTGTTCACATAAAATTCGAAATTAGAATTGAATTGGTTACTTATATACTTATTAGTTACCCGGGAAATGTTATTAAGCAATATACAAAGCAGAGTATTTGAATCGCCAGAATGACAGCAGAGTTATTAAAATCGTATGCATGGAAGAATAACATTAAAATAATATTTTTTCTGACAATAAAACATCAACATATAAATAATCCTCTTAAGATAGAAGTACAATTCGAAGCAATTTTTAAACATCAATATAAAAGCTTTTCATGTAACTTAATTTGAAATCTCAGATGCATCTTGTTGAAAAATGTGTGGCAGAAAAATTAATCATTTAGAATATTGATTTGAAATTACTTAACTACAATAAAAAGCTTAATATGTGGAGGTCTAGTTCTTTCCACTTTTGAAAGTTAGTTTCTCAGATATTATTACTATTATTACGCCAATCTTCAATAATCATCTCTGGTAGTTCATCGCAAGTTTTTTTTTTTTAATCTACATCTAGATTAGAATCATCAAAACAAAAATGAAAATCTTAAAATAACTATTTGCAACACGTATTCTGGCAAAACGTTTCATCAATTTGTGTATATCTATAAGCTGGATAAAACCTAATCAAGCAGAAACCTTTGGCGCACAAACCCATTTACTGTTTGTGGTCGAAGAGTTGTTAATCCTTATATACATAAACAGACATTGAGTTTACTTAGGAACTGAAATTCGAACGACATTCAAAAACGAGTGCATCAAAAATACCAACTGCTCGATTTATATATATGGTCCACGTATATAAAATTTTCAGAAGTCCATTCATGACTTACTTTCATCACCTGCATTTATTTATAAAATAACACAAAATCACACTGCACTTCCACCCTTACGACTAAAATGTGAGATATACTGCTCTTTTAATTTACTTCCTATTAGCATCATCAACTTGTCAAAGTGTGTCTTCTATTTTGATTACATTCTACAATATTACATTCTATTTTGATTACATTACCTCTAACCTTCAATTGTGAAGAGTCCAAATGTAACGAATAACTTAAAACATTAAATCTAAATTCTCTGTACAATCTACGACAAAAGATAGTAATATATTGTAAATATATAGTTGTAACATTTCCATGAAATGAAATGAAATCTTTGAGTTTTACGTCCCACGGTTATGCCGGTTAGGCTAAAGGAGACGGTGATAATGAGAGATGAGTGAAATGGTGGAATGAAGAAAGTGGGAGGAAACGGGAGAACCACGAGAAAACCCACGAGCTGTAACATTTCCATGATGACATTTTTGACTACCGCAAACTCACATGGCTTGGAATCGAATCAAAGACCCCTTTGCACTAGAAGTGAGCGTGCTACTACTGAACCACCGCCCCCCCCCCCCCACTTACGAGCACGATAGTTTTAAACACCTTGACTGCCAACATATCTATTGACCGTTATCATCTGTGCGCCACTGGCAACAGTTCTCCATTAATATTTTGTTTTAGAATTTGTTTTAGGCGCATAAGTGTATGATTTTCTTTAAGTATGGTTTTGTATATAAATTTTGACTTCTGCACCATATATTTGTAATTGCACACACACTTATAAAACAAACGCGACGAAAGTGTAATATCTTTTCTTGTATTTTGGAAGTCATACACGTGGCGCTGCACGAGAGACGTGTGTGTGAAATTCCATACACATGGCAGTCAACGTGTTAAATAAGAAAACATCTTCCATAGATACAAATACTGTAATTGAATCTTATTTTCTTTCTTTACTCAGAACAAAATATATGTCGATAATGGGGTAAAGTATATATTTATGTACGTTAGACTTAAGAAAAAGCCTGCAATCTGAGGAGATTATGTTTCCTTCACAGAAGCACAAAAAGCGAAGAAAGATCAAGCGTGTTTAATAGCATTTTAATTATTTCCGCAAATATTCGTTTAGATTATTCTTCAGTTTTACTTTATGTTTCTTCTCTAAATCTTGAGCTAAGTGAAATATCCGTCCTTTTACATTTTTAAAAGCACGCTTCAAAATCACAATTAAATCTTCCTTTTGCGTCGTTTATTTATTGCGATCTTTGCTTTCGAAGTTCGCCTTTCCTCAAGAGTTCTTTCCTTGTAAATGCTTGGAAAGGTTTCGAAGTGCACTTGGTTTCTAATAGGATTTAACAAGAACAAATGGGAATTTTTGAACATAAGAGTTTGCTATCTGTAATGGTACTTTAGATGTGTGATTACTCACAAGAGTCACTTCAGCTTCTGAGCATTTTTACTTTTATTCACCACAAAAGCATCGATTTCGTCTTTTATGTTCTTAGATCATGATTGTAGAAAATTAAATTAAATACTAATGTTTTGATTGTATTGTGTACATACACAGCTAATACAGGTACCTCTTTGTGATGCAATTAGCTATGTCTTCAGTTAAAACAGAGAAAAAATGTAACTATTTATACTGTTTGCTATAATTTCACGATTATATTCTGATAATTGTCAACTTCCTCTACACGGACATTTTCCACTATCTTTAAATGAAAACAAATTACAATGGTAGCCTCCGGCGTAAGAATATGGCAACTTATAGTTTCCCTCCAGGTATGTGTATGTAAGATTTCTCCTTAAGTACTGGCCGAATGAACTTGGTTATATTTGATGGCCAATTTCGGCTTGGGATAGGCTTGGTTTGATTTGTATGTGGTACTTTATTTCTCAGTAATTACTGGCCGGGTCTGAATCAAATTTGGTGGGAAACTAGGCAATTCTCTAAGGCAGTGGTTCGCTACCAGTATATAGCGACACGCTGATAAGTTGCACAATCCGATAGTGTGTGTCGCGAAATTTTAGAATTTGAAAACCCTGAAACATTTAAGAATTAGTTAAAATAAATATTGAGACTGTCCCAGTTAACGCCTCCAGCGTCAGTAATGACACTCACGAGGGAACCTATCCAAGTGTAACTCTGACTTCGAGTCGGGACTATGATCGTTGGATACCTTGTCCCAAAAGAACATAACACGAAAACTTATACATCCTCGATCGCAACCGTTGCGGACATATAAGCGTGAAAAGTTAGAAATTGAGCTCCATACTATATATTACAAAGTAAGATTCCGGGTCAGATTTTTCGGAAACGGTCGGGTAAGGAAACTCAGAGAATACATATCAAATTAGTGTAGGGAGCACAGCACCTTTTGAATTAAAAATTTGTGTCCCCGGGGCACTCGCAGGGTTCCAGGCTGGGTCCAACTCAAAATTTGCAAATGGAACAAGGAGTCAAGTAGCATATTTTGTGAAAGCTATTGTTAAATAAAAGAAGATAGAACAAATCTCAACTCTCTACGATAACCCTGTGCAAACGAGCAATTGGTCAAAATGTCAATACAATCTACATCAGAAAAGCTATGGCCACGCTTCTAAATCCGTTAAGTTGCGACAATAACAAAACAGAAAAGCACGTTTAAAAGTGCAAAGTATTGAAGTGCTGCAGAGTCTCTCACGGAGTCACACAACATACCTTATCCAAGTATAAGTGTGACTTCGAATGGCCAATGGACCATAGAATAACCATGACCATTGAATTTCATGTCCTAAAAGAAAAAATATACATTGTGAATCGCAATCGTCGTGGAGGGTGAGAAGGTCAAAAGGCAACGGTATATGCTTCGCGCATCGGGACCCGAAATTCACAGATTGTAATGTGAAATTTCTAACGGTTGATTTGCTGAACGAGAACGGTAAAGACGAAAAGGAAGGACCTTGAAACTGTGAGGCAACTTGGAAAGGAGTGTGGTGAGAGAAAACTGGAATAATGGTGCAGAAATGAAATATATCGGAGGGTGCTTTTGAGAGAGAGACTCTGCAGCAATTTGCTTTACTTTAATACCTTGCACTTTTAAACGTGTTTTTCTGTTTTGTTATTGTCGCAACTTAACGAATTTAGAAGCGTGGCCATAGATTTTCTGATGTAGGTTGTATTGACATTTTGACCAGTTGCCCGTTTGCACAGGGTTATCGTAGAGAGTTAAGATTTGTTCTATCTTCTTTTATTTAGCAATAGCTTTCATAAAATATGCTACTTCACCCCCGGTTCCATTTGCAAATTTTGAGTTGGACCCAGCCTGGAACCCTGCGAGTGCCCCGGGGACACAAATTTTTAATTCAAAAGGTGCTGTGCTCCCTACACTAATTTGATATGTATTCTCTGAGTTTCCTTACCCGACCGTTTCCGAAAAATCTGACCCGGAATCTTACTTTGTAATATATAGTATGGAGCTCAATTTCTAACTTTTCACGCTTATATGTCCACAACGGTTGCGATCGAGGATGTATAAGTTTTCGTGTTATGTTCTTTTGGGACAAGGTATCCAACGGCCATAGTCTCAACTCGAAGTCAGAGTTACACTTGGATGGGTTCCCTCGTCAGTACTACACAGAGTCACTACGTTATGTAAAGCATAATAATCTTACACTATTATAGTTTATACTATTATTAATAACAAATCAAACAAGTGCGTAGAGATGTCATAGACATTCAGTAAAGTGTACCATATCCTCAGTCCAAAAAAGATTAGAAACAACTGACCTAATGAATAAAGATCGCTATATGTGGTGGCCGCGTTCGACTAGTGATAGGATCGGCTCAGCAACAGACATTGTATTCCATACCTTTGCACACCGGGAGCTTCAGATTTCGGTTCACTGACTGTGTTTCCCTCGTTATTCTGCTGGAAATACATTTGAACATAGAAGCACAGGTATCTCTAAAATTTATCCACTACTCTCACAATCTTAATCCCAGTCTCGATTCTTGGTGGAAGAGTATTGAAGGCATTGCGATGAATAAAATACCACCTTAAGCTGTAGATGCGAGTTTCATATAGATTCGGTGTTCTTTTTTAAGAAAAAACCTAACAGTTTGCATGAAGATAACATATTGATATACGCTATTAACTTTGTACTCAGTAATATTGTTTGTAATTATTTTTCTGGTGGTGTGTTCATTATTGATTGCAGGAGAATGTCTTTTTTCAAGTGTTTGTCGCAACAAATTCTAACGCTCTAGGGTTCAAAATACTTTAGAGGGATTCATTACGCTCTCTTCAAAGGCCGGAAAACTGAATTGTTCATTTTCCTCTTGGATTTTATTGTTTAACGAGTAGTTAAGGCAGTGGCGTATTTACAATTTTGTTTCGGGGAGGGCTTTGCTAACTTTCGGCGGGGCTTTGCCTGAAAATGTAAATTCTGCAAGATATTTCATATACTTTACTATAGTAAGTAAGATTTCGGGGGCGGCTTAAGCCCGGAAGCCCCCCCTAAATACGCCACTAAGTTAAGGTAATAGGAATTTTACGTAGAAAAAATAATGGTAGTTCAGAAAATAGGCTTACTTTTTTTGACTCATTAAATCCGAATTTTTAACCCCTCCCGCTCCACCACCAAAAATTCCCCACACAATCTCTCAAAATCTAGTAACCCCTTCGAAGTAGATCTTTTATAAAACCTAGATTTCTTTGTTAATTTTTTTTGATTTTCATATAACTGAAATTGTTATATTTTTGGGAAACTACCTAGAAATCCAGGAAGTGTGTAAAATTTACAACAGAACACATCCTATGACATGTTAATGTATAACGAACGGGGGGAGGTGCTAGTGCGCCTCGAAGCCACGAGACCGCATGTGCTAGTTTGGGCAACTTTGCTGTTAACTACTGATGTCGTTTATTTTCGCTCTCCTGTATTCTCCATCTTTTCCTTCCAAATTCTCCCTCGTTCTTCTTTATCAACATCTGGAAGTCCTCAATCCCTACTTCTTCGTAAAAGGGTCACGAGGATGGAGAGGGGGAAGTACTTTCCATTGCAAAACTTTGGAATATGATGTTTTTTTTTTTTTTTTTTCAAAGATAAACATTGAAGTTTTGAAATTCATGATAAAAATATGGTTCTTAGAATTTCAGACTAAAAGCCTGGATATTCAATGAAAATTTACACTGAAACCCGGGATACCCTATGATAATTTGTACTCAGTGGCGTAGTTAGGGGGGGCTTCCGGGCTTAAGCCTCCCCCCCCCGAAATCTTACTTAGTATAGTAAAGTAAATGAAATATCTTGCAGAATTTTCACATTTCCAGGCAAAGCCCCCCCCCGAAAGTTAGCAAAGCCCCTCCCGAAACAAAATCGTAAATACGCCACTGTTTGTACTATATTCTTAGCTATATATACTTATATTTTAGATTATAGTTGTCGTCCCGCTTGTGAATTTAATTTGTTTGAAATTAGTCTTGTTAAAAAAAATGACAACTCATCTGTCGTTTAAAGTCTATATTTATGTAGGATTATACTACATTAAAAACTAATTAACTACTATCTGATGATGTGTAAATATTACATTAAAAACTTATATTACTTGTGATTAAGAATAGTAATTGAGACAGTGGTGCTTACCTCTTCCACCCAAAACTGAAGGGTTCAAATGCTTTGCGGAAAATTATTTTTATTATCAAAAAGATGTAGTAGAAAGGAAGGGGTTACGGTACTGTCTTAAAAGTAGGAATCTAATGTATCACCCGGACAATCTTGTTGGTTCAGAACTAGTAAATCAGTTTCAAATACCTTGAAGCATTCTTTCACGTATGTACTTGCTTGGTTTTTATTATAAATTTCAAAATTCCAACCCTTAACTTTAATTGAAAAGCCGTCCTGTTTCCAGGGATTTACAGTGGAAAGTACTTACTCCCTCTTCGCCCTCTTGTGACCTTTTCAGGAAGAGATAGGGACTTGGAGACTCCCAGATGCTGAAAAGGAGGAAGAATGAGGAAGGAAGGAGAGTTTTGAAGAGAATGATGAAGGAGAAGACGGGAAAACGAACTAAACGACGTCAATGGTTGGCTAGATGCAGACTCGCGGATCCGAGGCGTCCTAGCACCCTCAGTTCGTCATACGTCAAATTGTCATAGGATCCTTTCTTGTTGCAAATATCATCTATTTTACAAATTTGTAGGTATTTTTTCACAGTTTTAACTGCAGACGTGTAGCGATTATTTTAGTGTTACAATATTTCCTATCATACATTATTAAATATACATATTGCGTTAAAACTACTTTTAGTAACATTGTATACCGACATATCACTATTATTGTCATTGATAGTGCTATATATGTAACATAGAACTAATTTCCTTTCTAAGTAAGTCTTTTCTGTATACTTTAATCTACTACTGTCATTTTACGGAGCCAGGTTTATTCTATGTAATACATTATTTCAAATGAAGGTGATATACAAGGCCACAACAACGATTTCCCAAATTTTGTTTGCATGTTGTGTTAAAAATATACGGCGTGGTGCTGAAACATATAGGTTCAAAATGAAAACATATAAAGTTTCATTTCAAATACCATCAGTCTTAGTACATCAGTTAGACCGCCAAATGGATTTTTGTAAGAGAATGTGGCGACAAGAGAGCAGCACACACACTGCTCCCTTGAGCTCTGTTCAACAAGATCAAAATAATCACTGTTCAGAGACATCTCCGTAGATGATTTCATAAGGAAGCACCAGTGAAGAGACACTAGATGATTTGTACTTCAGCTTTACAACAACTCGATGTCTCTGCAAAAAGAAACTCTGGGAACGCCTGTTTTGTGACGAAATCACTGAGTGCATAAGAGAAGAATATTCGCAAAGTCCCAGCAAATCGACTGTAAAGATAGGGACAGCTTGGTATACCACAGTGAATAGTGTGGAAAATGCTGCGGAAAACACCTCAGCCAGCTAATCATGACGACATGAAGAATCGGAGCACAGCTACTTGTGCGTAGGGGAATACTATGTGTAGACGTGTACCGTGTAACTATAGGAGGGCACATCGAGCACTTGTAATACACTGGTGTTTAAAACTTAAGCATAATGACTGTTCGAAGACAGGGCATGAAGAATATAAATGAATCTCACTAAAAGGAACCACCATAACAATAAACCCACACTTCTACACATGGAACAAGTTATATACGCAAGAATCATGGTAGCAAGGGGCCACACAACACAAACGCAAAAATAATGGACCAGAACTTACATACCACAAAAACCTGTGAGACGCACTGCTGGCATCGGAAAAAGGTTATTACAGGTATGTTCACCCCAAATAGACACTCATATCTGACACTAACGATTCATGCTCAAAATCAGGTTGTAGGCAGATCTTGGCGGGAGTTGATTCAACCCCTCTTGAAGAGAATTGCAGAACTTCTTCCCATGTGTTATAGCGGGTAGCTGTCGCACTCCAACACGTTCTTTGGTGCGTCCCAACCATATTCAATTGAGATCAGGTTCGAAGATCATGCTCACCACTCAATTCACTGGATATCTTCAGTCACTAGGTAGCCAGGTTGGTACGATCAGAACTAGTTTCTTCATCCATAAGCAAAAACTGTGAACCGACTACGCCCCTGAAAAGTCGAACATAGGCATGCAGAACCTCGTCCTTACACCTATGTACAGTGTCGAAGATATTCAGATTTGTACGAACATCACTATATTCTGTCCAGACCAATACACCTCTACCACCATGCCGATCCCTTTCAACAGTATTCGTGGGATAAAAGCGGGTTCCTTGTTCGCGTTAGATCAGTATTCAATGACAATCATTCTGGAAACTGTATCGGGATTCATTCGTTAACAATACGTGATTGCATTTATTGCAAGCCCACTGACGATACTCTCGATATTACTGTAAATGGACCCTTTTGTGAGCTGGAGTCAGTTGAACCACGGTAGAACATATGTTGCTGGTCGTGGGCATGCAGAATATTGGCACCCATTCTCCGGTATACAGGTTGCCATGACACTATCACCCCTGACACGACTGCAAGTTCTTCTGACAGTTGTCTTGCAGGCATAGCTCGCTTGTGAGGAATAGTTACGGTCAGATGTCAGCCCTGTTGTGATGTTTTTCATTAGACCTACAGTCCATAATCTGAACATGACACTTGGTTGCACATTGATATCTCGTGCTACCACTGTCTGTGTTCCACCTTGTTACAAGTGCTCAATGAAGAGACCCTTGACAAACGCATCCAAATAATGAGTTTGTGGCATATTCCTGCTGTCTATTGCCACATTCAACTCAGCAGTACTATCCGCTCACTGATACAGACTTACACAGAATGTGCGCTTTTCGACTCCAAACACTAATGTTCTATTTCTTCTTATATAGAGCCAGACTGACACTTGCCGCGGCTTGTTCAACTAACCTCACAAGTAATAAGCATCATACAAGCAATGCATCATATTCCCCTGCTCGTGACACTCTTTCTGGCCCTTACATGCAACTTCTTGCATTATGCTTAAGTTTTGAGAGCCAATGTATTTGTAATTGAAACTTGGTGAGATTTCTTTTCATGCTATATGTTTCAGTACTCTCCGCACGACGCTTTTAAGACAACATGAGAACGAAATCAGAAAGAAACGATTACTGAATCTGCTGTTCTGGAAGGCAATTGGTCATACAGATATGGTGATGAGCGCTGACTCTCTATCTAGTATATGGTATCACATGCTTGCTATAGGTCTTGGCTTATCTGGATAAAGGTCACTTCCGAAACCAGACTGGCGGTCAGGTGCCATCCCACTATATATCAAATGTGCTAACTACGAATGATGTACGGGGAACTAGCAGAATAAGGAACAACGTGTGTACCGAGTAAATCACCTGGATTTTCATAGCCGCACACCGATATGCGGACGGAACTTATTCTGCTGGAAAATGGAGTTCTGCAAAATGTCAATTTAAAGTCGGATTGATACCATCACGGATGAACGACGTATTTGTTTCTAGTACTGGGAGGAATGAAGATTAGAAGTGAACACAATACTATCTTATTGTAATCCATACTATATAGCAAGTATGGGTACTGTAAAGGGAGTGTGGTACAGATCGTTTCTAAAATTAAATTTTCAACTAATTCTAGTATTGTACCTTTTCAAGATATCTAGATTGTGTTTTACACATTGATGAGATGTATATTATAGCAAGAAACAGATGTATAATATGAATTTTATATATTAATTTTAGACATTACGGTATGATTCAGTGGATGTACATTGCAGATTTTATTACTGAAAATGCACAATACCATGAGGGTATGTGTTCCGCTTAAAAACTTCATATTGTCAGTTCTAAATTCAAATACAAAAGAAACTATTTCTAAAAAGGCAGATATTTCTACGGTGAATACTATTATTTCAATGCCACAAATATTAACGTTCAGCAGCACTATCTGAGATTTTACCTGGGGACAAGACGGCAACACTTAATATAAGTGGAATTTCATGTATTGAAGGAACAAATGACACTCTGTCAATGTCTAATGTGAAAACAATACAAAAACATAAACTGTGAATGGATTATTGAAGCATCAATGGAAAATTAGAATGTAACAAATATTTGGAGAAAAAGCCATGTTCTTGCATCTATAGTGCGCTTGGAGAAAGAGAGAGAAAGAAAGCAAAATTCAATATGACAAACTTTAAAGAAAACATAATGATTTCTTACAGATTTCTTTTTTACAAATGTACAATTGATTGCAACAAAGTACTGAAAAATATAGACGTCCACCTGCGACCAGATTCACTGTAATATTATTTTCTATTTGTTCTCAAAGAAGTAAGAATAGTAAAAAAATATAGCTCTAAGATTCAAAATTACTTTCGGAATAATAATTACAAAATTTAATATTGATGTTTCCATTTAGAATCAAAGAAGAATAGAACTTTTTAGAATAAGATCAAATATATTCAAAAACTGTGCCAGACCTATTTGAAGTAGTTTTTTATTTATTTTTTTCTACTTTTTTCTTATTAACTAACTAACTAACTCTTTGGCCTATGGAACCCGGACAGTTTCTACTTTGTTTTCCTATTTCTTAATATTGTCCTCCCTGCGCCTAGGTCTTCCTAATGGTCGTTTTCCGATTGGTCTTCCAGTCAAGATTTTGAAAGCGTTTCTGCTTTCTTCCATCATATTTACATGACCTGCCCACCTAAGCCTCCCAGACTTGATGGCCCTAACAATGTTTGGTAAACCGTGTAATTTATGTACTTTCTCGTTATGAAGTCTTCGCCATTCCCCATTCCCGTTCCTCTTGGGTCCGAATATTCGTCTTAGGATCTTGTTCTCAAATACTTTCAGTCTATGTTCTTCCCTCAGAGTAAGCTACCACGTTTCGCAACCATACAGAACAACAGGTATGATTATCATTTTATATTTTTTAAGCTTCAAATTCCTTGACAGAAGACAGAATTCGCGACGACAAGAGATTTTGAACTGAGTAATAACATTTAATTTTTTCGTGAATATGATTTTCGTCTGTTAATATTGATCCTAGGTATTTGAAAGTATCCACTTTATCAAAAGTATTAATTAATATTTTAACGCATTCGTAATTTGCCGAATTAGTTCCAACAAACTTGCATGTATTTAGTTTTCTCAGTATTTACTTCTAAACCCATGTTCCTGCAAACGTTTAATTAGAGCTCTGCATTTCTTTCTATTGTTCTCCTATCATCCCCTATTAAATTTACATCATCAGCATACGCCATAACCTGGTGAACACCGTTCAACTCTAGGCCCTGATTGCTGTCTTTGATTTTCCTTATAGCGTATTCCAGGACAAACTTGAATAATAATGGCGATAACACATCTTATTTCAGGCCATTCTCGACGTGAAAGCTCGTGAATAAAAATTTTCCTACCCAGACTTTAGTTTGGGATTCATTTAAACATATCTTAATTAATCTAATTAGCTTTTTCGGTATTCCAAGTTCTGTAAGAACGTTGTACAATGTTTCTCTCCTAACCGAGTCATACGCCTTTCTAAAAATCAATAAATAGTTTATGTATCTAGCTACTGTATTCCCACTTCTTTTCGAGTATTTGGCGAATGGTACATATTTGATAATTGATCTATTTCGTGTAAATCCGCACTGATAATCTCAAATAATTTCATCTGCGTATGGGGTCAATCTTGATAAAAGAATGTCTGAAAGGACTTTATAGGATGTTGACAGAAGAGAAATGCATCGATAATTATTACAGTCAGTTTTGTCGCCTTTCCTGTGAATTGGAACAATGATTGATTTTTTTCCACTCTTGTGGCAATTCTTCCTTGTTCCAGATAAGGAAAATGAGTTTGTGTATTTTGTTGCACAATTTTTCCTCTGCAGCTACAATTAACTCAGCCAGAATTTCGTGTACACTTGGAGATTTGTGTTTCTTTAATTCCTTTATAGCTATTTCTACTTTTATTCGGTTGGGTTCTGCGGTGTGTATCTCCCTTTCTCCACGCACATTAGTTTCTGGCTGCTTGTTAAGCAAATCGTCAAAGAAATCTTTCCATTTATTTAAGATGCTATCTGTATCAGTGAGAACTGTTCCGTCAACTTTCTTTAATAATATAAGCACGAGGTTGATAGCCTTTCTTAACATCTCAAAATATTGATTGTTTCTTCTTATCATTGAGAAAAAAAAGTATTCACCGATACCGTTCGGAGGTCTTGAGACAAAAAAGAAACTTAGATTGAGTAAAATTCAAAATATGTCTCATTTGTTAATAGAAATCAATAGATTTGTAAATCAATAGTCAAGTTTTTCACTTGTAAATACTAAATTTTCAAAAAAAAAAAAATAGTACACTAGAATCCTCTTTATATCAATCTTGCAGATATAAATTACGTTGTACATAGTCTGCAGTCTATATTAAAGTTTCGAACTTAAACCTAATCAATAATAGGGTAGTTTTCAACTACATTATACTTCGTTGTAAAGATAAAATGAAAGTGAATTTGTCTTTTCTGTTTGTTTGTTTTTAAATACATTAAGAAAAGTATTAATACAAAAGTTCCTAAATTACATGGAGTCTCACTTCATGTAAAATATTTGAACTTTGTCTTCGAATGGTTTGCTTTTAACATGGATATTTAGATAAATACAGCATATTTACATCCATGAAGGACCTTAATCTAAAACGGTTATCCATTGATGCTAGTATAAAATAACTAACTTTTCCTACTGCTATGTTTAAGAAGTGATTTTGTCACCATAAGAAGCCAAAGAAGTCAAAGTGAGAGATACTCAAAGTTGTCTTAGTTTAACGCTACGTAATATGTAGAAAAATAATAATTCGAATCGACATAGCACTTTCACACTATCGGCTTTTTACAGGAAGCGGTTTGTACACTTTTAGAGAAAGTGGTTAATAGAATCTAATTCATGACGTTCAGAATTTTAAGTATAATCCTTAAAGATTTCTTCCTTAATTTTGTCTCTTATCATAAAAAGCCCTAATTGAACCTTAACAGGCGAATATAATCGAAATCTAACAAATTATGTTTTTTTTTTAAAGAATTGACGTTTGTAATGAAGGGGTAAGATATTAAAATTGATTTTTATTGTAATTTCATATGGTACTATAGTTACTATAGCCACAATAACAACACACACATTTTTCAATTTTTTTTTTTGCAATGTTTGGTGTATGATACACCTGGTGGGACAGGAATAAACATATTTTTCTATTATATACTGTATATAAGACAAAACTATAGCGGAAATTTCAACTTTGATACTTGACTGTGAATGAAGTTGTAAATGTTTAAAAACTGCACAGATAACACCTGTTTATGCTACTCTCAACCATTTGTTTCTGAACTGAATACTTAACCAACTTGAAGCACACTGTACAACACATTCTATTGTTGTTTCTATTTTAATGTTGGATGACACACCTTAAAATAAGCTTAAAACAATCATAAAAAGTTAATTTTGAAAATTAAATAAATTAATAATGTAGCAATTAAAACATTAATTTGAAGTTTATTAGAAACATAGTTAGTAACATATGTCCTTTTTTTAGTCTACCTTAACGAAATAATTGTTATGGGGTTGTTTTTTACCTCTCAATGTTTTCATGTTTATTTCTTCACCATCTGCCACATCAAAAGATAAATCTTTTAATTACAATAGTAACAAGTTAATTATTGAAACACCAGTTACATTTTGTTGGTCGTGGAAGACAAATTTTACTGTGCTGTTTTGTATATTATGTTAAATAATCAGTTTTAATAATACAAATTTGAAAAAAAATTAACACCGGATTAAATATCTTATATCAATTGGATATCATAGAAGAAAATTGATCACCAATAAAGTATTAAAAAAATAAAATATTGAAAAGAAGTAAGAACTTAACCGAACGTTACAAAACATAAAACTGATGATTATAATTGAATTCAGAATAAGTACAGCAGGTAAAACCGTACCTCTGCACGCTTATTATTTACTTTTCCGATGGAAGTAGCAGCCAATATAAGAATAGGAAAAAATCAAATATTTTCAATCACAAAATAGATTTGGTCTAGAAACTGAGTGGGTATTTTTTCGCCTTTTTTCGTGGGAAGAATGTTTGTGATGGAGCATGGAGTAAACAAAGTATGAAGCAAGTAAAGCCAGCTTGCAAAGAACAACAGATCACATCCTCAATGTAGAGAAAATGTTCGATTTCTGTAAATAAAACGTTAAATGTGTTACCTATTTTTTTCGCCCTACAAGAATAAATTGTTACTCGTGTCATATCGACCTTAAAACCTCCAAAAATTGTGACCTTCAAACAATTTATCCCTTAAAAAATAACATAATGGTATGATTACACAGTGAGTGTTAATTTACACAAATTGATGGTTGGAATTTCAGGAACCTTATCCAGTGTGTCAAGTTAAAGAACATTTTAATAACCTACAAACTCCTGCTTGTAAGATATGCTATATTGTTACGTTATTTCTGAAACATTTACAAGTAGTATATGCGTAAAGAATATGTGTGTCATCGTTACAAAAAGATAACAATTTGCTAGTTAACACTGTATTTTGTTACATATACAGGACACAAATAGGCCTATAACAATTTCATTTAGTAACAAAATGCTCTTTCCAGCGTCACAAAAGTTACTTTTTGTCTTTTCTCGAAAACTACACATTGGAATTTAGTCTGTAGCATATTAACTTGTTCATTCGATGTCATCTACGCATATCGACTGTATATGCTTTATACGAGTATTTGGACAATATTTTTGTTCAACAGAAATTAAAATGTCACATTTCATGATAATTTTAATCTACATCTCATTAACAACACTGTGCTATTATCTTCCTATTATCATAATGAAGAACTTAATGACAGTTATTATAATTCAGTATCAGATTCACTTCACTAAGTGGAATGGTTCTCGTGTACCATCAATTTTCAGGTTTACAAATTAATTAGTTTTTCTCCATTTTCTTGGAAACTGTGCATGAGTTTTTCCACTCATATATATTTTGTTTTGTTCAGTTCCATAAAAATATATTGATTTATATGTGTTTAGTCTTTGGACATTTCGTTTTCATTAAGCTTTAATAACATTGTAGAATTTATCAAATATAAACAAAATAGCCTAAGTCATTTTAAAAAAAATCGTCTTGGAAAACTCGTTCCTCCCCAAATAAACTACGCCTTGTGAATTGTTAAAGGACAAACGAAGCACCGCCATATTAACAGGTTCTTAATGAAATATTGATAATATGAAATATGAAAAACTTGCCCGAGTTGTTTTTGAGAAAATCGTCTGGAAAAGGTCATTCCAAGATTAAACTATTCCTTACGGATTTTTTCAGAACACATGTGTCATATTATCAGATTATTAATTTATATTAAGCATTTACTGTTTTTATGAAATATGAGAAAATTCGCGTTAGTCATTTTTGAGTCTGTACATAACTCACCCCAAGAGTACTCTCACTTCTGGATTTTTCCAGAAAAATAACTTATAGAGATGTGAATAAAATATTCATATATGAAATATAAACAACTCGTTAGAGCCGTTTTTGAGAAAAATCATACTTTTTTATTTACATCCTTCAGTCAACTACTATTATTTTTAGGGTTACGAAGGAAGTTGAAACTATTCTCCTGAGAAATCTCACTAAAAGCTTACATTTCAAATTTGGTGGGGACACGTTTGATGATATGACTTCTAGGCAAATGTACATACATGGAAACGAACTAACGGATAGACGGATATTCTAAAAACAATTTGGCACTATGTAGGGGCCATAAAATATGTAATTCCGTTAAAATCACGAATTTGATTTTTTTTTTCACGATCCCATACATTTTTCTCTCCTATCGTCCTCGAAAGTGAAAACCGAAAACTTGGCTAATGTATAATTCATTTCTTGCAAATAAAATCATTTAATCATAAGACGCCAAAAGTTCCAAGTTTAGAATGGAAAAGAAAGAAAATGAATAAAGGAAAACTGTCAAACATCTGACCCTCTTACTTACATTTTATTACATGAAGAAATTCAAGAAGTAATTGATTTTTTAAACTAAAGAGATAAATTTTTTGATATTGAAATGATTTTCTTCACAAAACTTACAGGCTAGTTACAAAAATCTCTATTTCTCTTGATTTCTTTAAAAGTAAAAGAACCTATCAATTTTGCACAAGGCATTTTCTCTCTCTTTGGTTAGTATATAACTGTCATGCTACAATTTCGGACAAATATTAAAAGAAAATTATAAATTTTGGAAAATAAAAGAAAAATCACTTGAAATAAATGTACTTCCAGTCGAATAGCGCTAACCTCTGTGACCCACATCATTTGTTTAAAAATAAATTGATATTTAAAGTACCTTCCCAGAGATCGAACAACAGCAAACGTACAAATGGACGATTACTGAAAATAACAATATTCAGTGTTGAGCAAGAAAGTGAGCAGTTTCCCCCTAAACTCACCAATATTCGAGTTAAACTCAACTCACGCTCCGGGGCGCGGTGGCTCAGTGGTCGCCCTCCCCGCTGGTCTAGTGTCTAGCACGTGGGCCTTTGGTGTACGGGGTGCCGGGTTCGATTCCCAGTGGGAGAGCCTTTGTGATTTTAACTCTCCTCGATGTTTCTGTATAAGTGTCCCTGTTGTTCTAGATCATTGGAAAAACAAGTTAAAATGAGTAAAGCAAGTAGAATTAGTAATAAGTAGTTCAAGTTTCTGAGGCACGTTCGGTGAGTCAGTTAACTTTAAAAAAGTGATAGAGCGTTCACCTCCAGTGCTTAGGGTCCCTGGTTCGATCCCAGCTAGCGCCGTGTGGATTTTGTGGTGGACAAACACCATGCTCGTGGGTTTTCTCGAGGTTCTCCTATTTGCTTCCACTTTCTTCATTCCACCATTTCATTCATTTCTCATCATCACCGTCTCCTTTAGCCTATCCGGCATAACGTGGGGACGTGAAACATTTTCAACTCACGCTCACATTTTTCAAAACGAGTTAGCTCATAACAAAACTCACGAAAAACGCGCTCATTTATTATCTTTATAAAAATATTATTATTATTATTATTATTATTATTATTATCTTTATTAAAAAACAATACTTCAGCTCGTAGTATTAGTGTAATGGAATCTCCAAATTTATTACATTTACATTAGAGTTAACATGCCACGATTGCGCACCGAGGCTAAGAGATACAGTGGTGATGAGATGGTAATAATGGTGGAATGGTGAAAGTGAGAGAAAATGGGAGAGCCCCAAGAATTCCCACACACAACTCTATTTGTCCACTAAAAACTCCAACGGGCAGGAGATGCGTTCGAATCGCCGGGAACCCACGCGACAGAGTGAACCTTCAATTGCTTTTTTTTTTATTACTATTTCAGCTATTTTAAACTTCATTTCTACTTAACACGATAGTGGCACTACGACACAAATAACGAGGACAGTTAAAATTCCACATGTACTCTCCCACGGAGAATCGAATCCAGAACCACGCGCATCAAAGGTGCTCTGAGCATTAAACCAATGCGAAGGACATACGACTCAGCCACTGTGACCTCGCTTTCGAGTACAATGGGATCTCAGAGTTGATTACATTCATAAAAATATTACTTTATTAATGTTTATTACATTTATAAAAATATTACTTATTGCTTTTAGAATTACTGTAATGGGATCTCAATATATATTTTTGCAAATATGGCAATGATAACCACCAAGAGAAGCACATTTCTAATTTCTTCTCAAATACTTTAGCTTGTTTTGGTGAGTAGAACTATCTCCCAAAAGCTGGAACAGAAATTTCGAAGCATCATGCAAATAAATGTAGCGAAGTCACGTGCACAATGTGTGAGGCATACTCATTTGTCTATGCAAGTGAACGTGAATGTGTGTATTATGTGGTTAGTCAAAAGTGTGATGAGAATATTCATTTAGTTTCACCTTTCGCTTTCTACATTATTCATAGGATATCATTGATTTAATTTATTTCGCTCATATTGTTAGCATTACTGTCAATTATACGACTTAACCAATGAGATTAAAGCACGTTTATTTCATTTAATTTATGTAAACTGAATACAAACTGCAAAATCCAGTAATTATTTATTATTACACCAAAACTTAATTAGAAGTAAATAATGCAATTCATATACATTCCCAAGAACTTTTTAATTGAGAATTTACAGCTCGCAGATACGATTACACACATCTGCTCAAAATTTAGATATCTATGGCAGTATTATAAAGTCTTTAGAATCCAGAATCCCCTCAGTTTATTTTTTATCAGATGTATGGCTGCAACTGAAAAAACTCTGATTTATCAGATAAAGCAGGATGCCGCTAATTTGACTCCTGGTAACTCGATATTTCGTATAACTCGACGATCATTTTTGTAAAAATAATTAAATCGTTAAATGATTTCTGTTGGTTAAACAGAACATTACATTTGAAATAATGTGGTGGTCTATTTTTAGCTTGGCTGTAATAATTTCCAACATTACCTGTTAAATACGTATTTATACGTATGAATGTCTACATGTTTTCCTGTTCTGTTGAAAGTTTTCTTATATTAGTAATAGTACAGAAAGCAGTCAATATATTATAAATAAATTAAAGTGATAGTCGTAACAATATTTGATTGTTACATACTGAAAAATAAAATTATAACAACACGTACAAATATATAAGACCATTAAAACTGCTGTAATGTTTTATTTGGATCAGTGATCGAAGTGAGACGGTATGCGGTGGTATGCCATACCACTTCTGGCTTTTCAGTGATGAAGACATACCACCTCTGGTTTTTCAGTGATCAAGACATACCTTCACTGGAAAATAGATGCTAATATACCTGTAATAAATCCAATTTTATATACAGTAATTGACGAATAGCTTCAAATGTAAGAAGCTTTTAGTTCTTATGTAGAAATAATTTCTAAGATGGTAACATCGATATTTGTTAATTTTTACCTACCTTTTGTTTTAAAATTGAGGTGTCTAAAAGGTTCACCTAGTTTATTATTTTGTTTTATATTATATTGTGCCATATTCAATTGCTTCTTTCTTATGTATATGTGTATCTTCTTGCCTTAATGCATATAAATGGCATGTTTCGAGCATGATCGGATTTATAAGTTGTCTGCTGGGGGTAACTGACTTTCCAGGAGTCTGGAATACCCATCAGTCGAGTAGGGGGTTCGGGCGTTGTCCTGCGGGGAATTGTTTTAAAATTCTTAATATAAAAACTCGGCTTTTGAGCATTTTCGTGTAGAATTATCTATAACACAACATAAGGTAATGTTTTTTAAAAAAATTACTAAGAGTTGAGGGCGGGGTAAAGCCTCTCCCTCCCCTGTAACTGTGGAGGAGCTTTCCCATGGTTTTGAGCCATGTAAATGGAAATGCAATCTTTAAGGCAACATACTCTTACTTTATTTCAACATTTAGATAGGTGGTATGTCGAGTCAAAATCATAATAAAACTTACCGCCTCTGCTTTTTCTCCACTTCGAACACTGATTTGGATACATTAAAAGGTAATTAAATAATTTAATCTGAAAGTTCATAGCTTATGTTGATATCCTTGTTCATTAAATCCTTTTTTTTTCGGACTAATTTAGGGTAACACAAGTATTAATGTTCAAATCTAAATATGTACAAGGCCTGTTAATGGTTGTGTGCTTCTTGTAGATTGGAAGTAAAGCTTGTCTTTGCAGCGTAGTGATGCATTTCTTGCATCACAATTTTATCGGATTCTGTATGGTGGTGCAAATGTCGCATCACTCTGGTAAACGTTCTCCTGATTCTTTCACACTGATTTAATTTTTGAATCACCAAGTCGACGTAGTTTAAGTAATTGTTCCTAGATGTCAAACCAATGTATTTACATCCCCCCCCTCAAAAATTCCTGGATTCGCCCAGAATATCAGCTGTTGGCAATTAACTGCTACTAGTCATAGCGTACCTTTTGAAATATTTTCAAACGTTCTTTGCATAAGGAATAGTTTTCCGTGTTCCTTTTTTTTTTGCCCTTGCGCCCTTTTACTGTGCGCCCTGGAGCAACTGCTCCACTCGCTGCATTGAAGTTACGCCACTCTTTGACATGTTGCAGAGCATCGGAGGAGCGAAAGGCTTCGTCCATACTTTTGCGTAATAGTCAGGATTGCTTTATGAGATGGGGTCTTGACAAAGCAGTTTCTAAACGCTGTCATTACCTATGTCATTGCTTGCCCTGTACGTGGTCGTTGGTGCACCCACACACATCACACTATCCTTTGCTCAAGTGAATGCGTGGAATCATTCACATCAGCTATCGTTTTACAACTGAAATGCTCCACGTGACTTTGAATGCATAGATACTAGATAGTACCTAAGCAGAAATACTAGTTATTACTGTTTATGTGACCATGAAAGCAGTATTACGAATAACAGAACTAAAATTACACTGGCATTGTTCTCTGTAATACTCAAATCCAGTAGTATGGGAAGTTCTCTGACACCCTGTACGAAGTTTACGTTGTATTTAAAATAACTTTTAAGAACAACCTAAACATGGTTTGGTTACATGTATGGGAGGAGCTTTTAAGCGAAGACGTAGCAGAGAGTGATTGAGGTTGTAAAATCTAGATCGCATCATGAAGTTTGGAAACTTATGGTTAACACTTACGTGGGAGCTATTTATTTGAACTCCTGAAGCCTACATCTGAACTAACATAACAGTGTCAACCTTTCAACGCAGTTACAACAAGTTGAGAACAAATAACCTTACAGCCTTAGAGAAGTGAATTGACAGGGAAATCACAACTGAACAAATATTCCCTTTCGCTGGTAAATATAACTGAAATACGAGTCACCTCTGGACAATAATTGTTCTAACTAAGTAGAACAAGTTTAACTTGCAATTTAAACAATGCTAATATTATTAAGAGGCCCGATCACGGCGAAATTAAAATACTGCTAGTTTTACAGCGATTATGTGATATCTTCATATATATATAAAAGACAATCAAAATGTGGAACAAGAGTGCCTTAGACAATATTATTTTACATGAGATACCGTTGTCACGACTCACTTATCTGCTTTCGATTTTCAGTCATTTAGAAAATCGGCTTTTTTTTTATTTCTAAATATCTGCAAACGGAAAGCTACTAAGTGACTCGTGATAACGCTACTTCATACAAAATAATATTGCTAGAGCGATCTTGTTCCAGATTTCGATTGTCTTTTGTCTATTTGAAGATATCACATAATCACTGTAAAATTAGTGGTATTTTAATTTCGCAGTGATTAGGCCTCTTAAACTGAAACTACTACGTTACAAATCTTTTAACAAAATTGAAACATGCTTCAGTCGTATTTACGATTAGAACTAGGGATTATATTTCTGAGCTTTTGACACGTATAACTATTTAAGCTCGTCATGTATGAGAAATGATGTCCTTCAGCGATTATACTACTCGAGAAATGGGGAAGGAAGAAAGGAAACTGAAGGAAAGAAAGAAAGCGGCCTGGGACCTTAGGTTAAGTGCTATTCCGACATTTGCCTGGTGTGAATCAGGAAAAACTCACTTAGGGTGGTTGGCCTGAAAAGTTACTGATCTATCCGACAGAGTGTCTCTACCGGGAATCAATGATATTTGGGGACTACATAAATAATTGAAGATGGAATTCTTCAGTTAAATATTAAAAATTACATTATTACTTTTAATTGTATACTTGTAGTTAGGTAATTTACGTTTCTCTAGCTTATAAATTTTATTTAGTTGTAAGTCTAGTTCCTAATAGTTTATATCAAAACATAATTTTATTTATTTTTTGGCTTATTTACTTTGTTTACGTTCATATACATACAAAACAGATATAACTTACACCTATATCTTGATACATCATAATATGTGTCTGTTCGTGTGTGTGTTTGTGTGTGTGTGTGTGTGTGTGTGTGTGTGTGTGTGTGTGTGTGTGTGTGTGTGTGTGTGTGATCAGATTTTCAGATGGACAGAAATCGCCTAGAAAAAACAACTTTTGTACACAAATAGATCTTCATCACATCTAATCGTATTCGAAGTCGATTCTTTTTTTGTTCATTTTTCGACTCGACGGGGGATTGAGAGGACAAAATTTGAAATATGTACCGTATAAGTGCAGTGAACTATATGATCTGTGAGGCAACCAAACTGACTTTTTTCTACACCCAGGTTGGTGGCTCTAGAATCGATAGTGTCTATGTCGAAGGTATTCCTCGTCGTTATATATTATCAGTTGCGGCTTTAGCGGGTAGGCCGGGTAGGCACGAACCTGCCCAAAAATTTTGAAAAATATTTAAACGCTAAAAGATACAATACAAAGTAAATATATTTTTCCACTATTTATATTAATGGTAGATAATTATTTAACAAATATCATCAACCACTACTGTAAAAGTAAGTCCCTACTGTCATTAATCTATCAAATGTGTATAAACGAGGGAGCTTACCCAAAATTACCCTGGCTTACCCTGGCTTACCCAAAATTAAAGTCCTACAGCCGCCCCTGCATATTTTACTCATTTCCAGGGGTATAACTACATTGAGAGAGTAACTAGGGACCTAGCCCCGAAACGACTTCTTGCTCCTCCTCCAACGGAGTTCATCTTTTAAATGTTTACTTAAACAAGTTTACTACAGCAAAAGAAGAATATAGAACATAAGTAGAGGTGTCCATTCTTGGACCACGAAGAATAAGATTTAATGAATTTGATTATTTTAGAAAAAGCACTCCTAGTGGAATTTTCGAAAACGTTGCTACATATGATCACTCATTTTTAGTTATGAGATTTTAAATCGAATTTCACAGCTCCAACTTAAGCACATTCTTATATTAGCCATTTTCTAAATAAAGAATCGAAAATTTTAATACTTGAAGTTGAATTTTTGAATAGACAAAGACATTTTGATTAATTTCAATTAGAAGTTTGTGTACCAGGCTTCATGTTTCTAACTTAAACGAATACTCAATTGAGTTTTTTCTGTACAAACAATTGGAAATCTGAATACTACAGAAATTTCTCCCTTTACCTAATTAGAAACGGAATTGTCGAAACATGTATTCTCTTATTTTAAATTAATAGTATAAATATTCAATTCCACACCTCTAGTTTGAATGGATCATCATATTTAGCAGTTTCACAATAATCTAAATTTATAATGTAGAAATTATTCCCTCCCCCCACAATTTAAAAGCGAAATCTTTGAAAACTGCTGAAACACGTGTTTAGTAATTTTTAATAGGAAGCTCATAAGCGAAGTTTCATCATCCTAACGAGATATGAACTGTACTAATGAACTAAAGATTTGAGCCCCCTTTAACCTCTCTCAGGATACGATATTCAATCTTATCCCTTGTTTTCATGGCAAAAAAAGGTTTCATGTCCAAATTTTGTGTTCCTAGCTATAGAGTATGGCTTATATGTTCATCACTCAGATATTTTCTCTATTTCACATAATGGTAATGTAGATATTAGAGGGAAAACTCTAAACCATGTCATGTTACGTATAATAATTACGAACTTTTTAGAAAAATAATGCAATGTTGATCACTGGCATAGTCAGAAACATACCATGGAGGGAACTAATATCTGCTATAACGAAAAGGCGCGCTTGCTCATATACACGCGTATACAATCAAGCATTACGTGGCATCACTGACCGAAATATGGATCATATAGTCGGCCAGAGTACTCTATGAGCTCTTGCGATATTTTCTTTCACTACACAGAGGTGAAGCGAATTGCAAGAGAGAGATAAGGAAGACGTTTCTTTTTTTGTTGTTGTTGTTTCCTTTAATTACAATGCTTTAAAATAATTACGAAATTTGCTGATAAGTTCTTAAACCCCATGAAAGGTAGATGGCTGACATTCAACAGTGTGATGCGTGGCCAGCGCATTTGCTCCTAGGCGTCATTAGTTCTGACTATCTGGATGAGAGATCACTACTTCTTAATTCAGGTAGCTACCCAATTCCTCATGATGCTGGATCAATACATAAAACTTTTATTGCTTCCACTGAGAATAGAACCAGAAACAATTCACACCCAGGTTGTGCACTCCAACAATTCGGTTAAATATGAGCTATGTATTATTATTATTATTATTATTATTATTATTATTATTATTATTAATAATAATAATAATAATAATAATAATAATAATAATAATAATAATAATAATAATAATAATAATAATAATAATAATAATAATAATAATAATGTATGTCGACTATGCATTGGAGTTATTAATGCTTTCACATCCTGAAATGATCTTTCGGTTGGCTTTTACTATGTGCCCTGAAAGAGTCATGCCCCCGAGAAAAACTTCCTGAGAACAAACATTATTTGTCCTGTGAAAAAAAAAAACGGACATTTCTGCTACTGTATATTTATATGCATGTTATACATTTACATTATTCAATTACCAATTATTGAGCCTAACCGTTTTCAGTTAGTGAAATCAACATTTTTTCCCGTTACTTGACTGCATTGTGTTTAGAATTTGAATTATATTACGTCTTTTACTTCAGCACATTTTTCTCTCATCTTTATTTACGACTTTCTTTTCTTATTGTATCTTTTATTTACTTTTAATTTTTCCTACAATATCTGAAAAAACTCAAATATCCATCAGGTTTTATAACTTATTATTCGTATTTGTACATTTATCATTATTTAGTACAATTGTAATTTTATTTATACATTTCGTTTTCACTATAGTAATAAAGTTTTAAACATTAAGTTCTGGAACTCCTTAAGTGCCTAATTCCACCGCATAGTTAGTGAGGAACATCACGCGCTTGAATTATAGTGATGTTTATTCGCAATGCTTGAACACTTTACGAATATAGAACATTATTTCTCTCCAGTGGCGTATTTACGATTTTGTTTCGGGGAGAGCTTTGCTAACTTTCGGGGGGGGCTTTGCCTGAAAATGTGAAAATTCTGCAAGATATTTCATATACTTTACTATAGTAAGTAAGATTTCGGGGGGGGCTTAAGCCCGGAAGCCCTCCCCCTAAATACGCCACTGTTTCTCTCCCCGTCTTTGTGAACAATCTTGACTTCATTTCCCACGTAATTTGCTGAGTTAGAAAAATAAAGCGACACTTGCTATGGTGAAATAATAATATTAGTAAATAACAAGTTTTTTCTGAAAACGATTTTAATTTCGAAGCAACGGAAGTTCTGGCGTTTAGCTTTCGTCTATTACGGAATCAACACATTTGATTACATCATAACATGTTACAAGCCAAGCAATTATACTTTGGAAAATTGTATTGTAAGAAGTGGGCTGATGAAGGATAGTCGTCACAATTTATACCATGTATGAGGTCGATCTACCCCTAAGCAGGATCCTGTTTAAATTTCTCAGAAAGAACGTGAATTTCCATTTAAAAATAATGGTATTGCAACTACCATATTTTCTACCAGTTATTGTGTTAATTCTTGCCATTTTGACTTCAGACTGTTAATATTCCATTCAACAGAGGAGTAAGTAAATACGAGGGTCACTACAAAAGTTTTGACATACCTGTACGCATTGTTGTGGCACAGTATTTGAATTCCAACAATTGCGTTCGGTAGTGGTATCCAGAGCGAAGAAGCGAAGCAAGTTTCAACTCGCCTCGTTTATCGGCGTGGCCGTATCGCTTTCACTTGTTTATTGATGTGTGCAGTATTCGGCTGTCTAGAATGGAGCTCAAAAGGGAACATTTTCGGGCAATGATCCTTTACGATTTCAAAAGTGGTTTGAACGAGACACAAAGCCTTGACCGTTTGCAGGGGGCATTTGGGGACCTTCCTACTTCCCGTGCTACAATTTTTCGGTGGTTTGGTGAATTCAGAAGAGGCCATCGCTTAAAGATGAAGAGAGAGCTGGACGTCCGGCAACAGCTGTGTCAGATGAAAACATTGCCGCTGTGGAACAAATGATTCGAGAAAATCCTCGAACAACTTTCAAGGACATTGAATCTACAGTGAACATTGGGTCGCCAGCAGCAACAAAAATTCTTCATGATCATCTTCGGCTCAGGAAGGTTTCATTTCGTTCGGTGCCTCACACTTTGACTGAACAGCAGAAGCGCATGCGTGTGGAATGGTGTGAAGAAATGCTTGCAAGATTTGATGGAGGCAATTCTCGACACGTCTGTGATATTTTTACTGGTGATGAGACTTGGATCTATCAATTTGACCCTGAAAATAAACGCCAGTCTACAGTTTGGATCTTTCCAGACGTAAATCCACCCACGAAAGTGAAGCGACCGCGAAGTGTGGGGAAGAAGATGGCCGCAACTTTCTTCTCCAAATCTGGCCATGTTGCAACTGTTCCACTTGAAGAGCAACCACTGTTTGCCTAGGAAAAGTGTTCCAGAAGCTTCGGGAACGGCGTCCAAGAACTGGATTGGGTGGGATCCTGCTTCATCATGAGAACGCGTTCGCACACACGGCCAACATCACAATTCAGTTTTTAGAATCTACGGAGGTCAAACTTATGACTCATCCACCGTATAGCCCTCGCCTGGCCCCGTGTGATTTTTTCTGCTCCGCAGGATCAAAGATCGCATGCGTGGGAAGAGATTTTGTAGCCTGAAGAAGCTGTAGTGGCTTACAAGAATGAACTTCCAACACTTGGAGAAAAAGACTGACAACACTGCTTCCAAAAGTGGTTTTCGAGGATAAAAAGTGTGTACAGTGTAATGCTGAATAGTTTGAGAAAATGTAAGTGTTAAATTGATTTTAAGTATGTAAGTTATTTCACATCTTAAAACTTTCGTAGTGACCCTCGTAAGATTACCTCAGACAGGATATAAACAATGTGAGATGGAACCTAGGTGGCTAAGATGTATTTAGATAAAGATTCACGTAACTACTATTGCAATGCAATTGCATACCGTTGCATTATGATAATGCAATTTCAAACATAGTTTTATTGATATTACAAATTTTGGCACATTATGAACTAGATGAAATTTATATTTATTTCAAATACGAACACAACTATTAATAATAACAATGTCCTAAAATGCAAAGTTGTACACGATATGTCTGAAAATCTCACCAATGCGTAAAAATAGTTACATCATATAGAGCGTCTACGTAGGGGATATAATGTCTTCTTTTAGAAAGTGTGTTTGGTTAGACTCTATGCTACATGTAACTTGAAGTTTGCCATTGTACAATTAACTGCTGTATTGATGAAAATACTATATAGGGTGGATCATTTATCCTGAAACGTCTTTTTACAATGACTTTTAAAGTAATAAATATAATTAGATCAATTTTTGTGAGATGTAAGTATTGGCAGTGGCAAATTGTTTGGCATTCTCTGCAATACCATTTAATTAACAATGTCAACCCAATATAAAGTTAATATTTTTAAATAATAGTAAAATTTTTATATACTTCAAATCTACGTATTAAACGAACACAGTGTCACATTTATTATTAAGTATTGCAAACTAAGGACTTACAATATCGTGAACATAGGACAACAACTGAACCAAGATTTTGAACGTCTCTACAACAGTAAAATGTAAATGAGAAAGACATGTTAATACACATCGGAAGTACTTTAGTGTCAAATATTATGACCATGATATGATTTATTTCTAACAAGTAACAATGAAGTTACAAGGGATTCAAAACAATACGTTCTTCAAAAGCTTTATTTCTAAAAGTGCTTAGATAAGTATCACATCCATACATTAACATGGTTTTCAACAAACCTAAAGGTGACAATGCAATTTAAAGTAACTTGATATCTTAAGCCGTTCCGGAGATGTGAGAAACAGGGGTAGAGGTTGCTATACTATTCAAAATTGCGTAGTTTGGGAAATTACTTTAAAAATGTTGCTTTCATCTGTTTTTATAAAATTTCAGAAATAGTTTTCATATTTGTAATTACAAGTTCTCGCAATTTCAAAATTTTCACCAGTGTTGCAAACTTTAATAATGATAATCATATCTCAGAAGATATCAAATTGCTCTAAACAGCAATACGGTATTTACGTTTATTGGAAACTATCTATGATTGACTGTGGTACTTATGTAAAGACTTTACAAAATAAACTCTTTTGAAGCAAATAATATTTTCAATCTCAATTTATAACGTTGTTTCTACCTGTCAAAAATGAACTATACAATAATCATAGTTTCCGACACTCAGGTACACAATGTTCACTAACACGCCTCTCTTATTTACATTATTATTATTGTAGTAAAGTCCTTCACAATTTGGATGTTTACTTATGTTCGTGATGCTGTAACGTCCTTAGTCTAACACTGAATAACTCTGAAAAGCAAGCAGTAGGTATCTGACATGATATTTTATCTCTTATAATGCAGTTTTGTATACTGATTTCAAATCTGAAACCCGTTTAGTTCTGTCACGTCAGGTTTTGAAAATATTTTTCTGAACATTTTTCATGCAACACTTATTTCAAGTTTCCAAGATCCGTATTCAGATACGTATGTGTGATTATATATACGCTGATCTATGCGGATGCGTTTTCAGCGTTGGTAGAGCGAAAATTCTTTAGACACATACAAAAATATTTGTTACTTTCCGGACGTTCAAGATCTTATATTAAGTCTCGGAGTGAGACTCAACACTGAAGCATTGTGACTGTTCATAGGTTCGTATAAGACAGGTTCAAAGGCAGTGTTTTTACACTATGAAGGAAACACATATGCGTCAGTACCGGTTGAATATTCTGCCAACCTGAAAAAAACGAACGAAATCATGTTGCTAGCCATTAAAAAATGCATGCTAATGTGAATACAATAGGCGTATATGTGGTGATTTGAAGTTAATCATTATTCTCATAGGAACGACTGCAGGGTACACCAGGTATTGCTACTTGATTTACGAGTAGGACAACAGAGATAGGAAGCATCATTACATAAAAAAAATAATTGACCGATCAGAGATAGAGAACAGTTTGAAACAGTAAAAACGTATTATGTTTACCGTTGGTTAAGCGGGGGAAAGTTATGATGCCACCGCTTCACATAATAAGGAAGCTCATTTAGAATTTCGTGAAAACACTAGACAATGACTCAGGACGTTCTCCATGTCTGCGCAACAAGTTTAAAGAATTTAGTTATGCGAAAGTGAAAGGTGTGTTTGTAGGTTCACAAATAAAGAAGAGCATGCCTACATTTACTTTCAAGGCTTACTGGTTGATGCTGAAAGAAATACACGGGTGACGTTCAAGTCAGTCATAGCTGATTTTCTTGGAAATTACAAATCTGTTAGCTATATGAATGTTGTTTAGAATTGCGTTAGTATGTACAATTAACTGGGTTGCCACATGCTTCTCAAAAATTATCTCCTTAACTCAGATTTTGACTTGCTCCCGGAGAACCTAGTCTTAGTTTCCGAAGTACGGGGCAAACGTTTCCATCAGGACATCACAGTAATGAAGTCCAGGCGTAAATGTCTATAGAGCGCAGAAATGTTGGCTTACTACTGCTGGACGCTTCAGCATGATGTGCCAAACGATAAGCACAAACGCAAGTCTATAATCAAGAAATTCAAACCAAACAGAACTTAGAAAAAGAAGTATATTTTATATGTACTGTATGTATTTTATATCTGTGTTATACCTTTAGCTAAATGTTACTATATAGTATAGCAGTTACATTATTTACTTAGGTAAAGCAATGTTCATTAGAACTCCATGCAGCAGTAAGTGCTCTAGTCAAACTCTGTCTGTGAGTTTGTTTCCCTAGATACATTGTTAAAATGTCTCAAGATTGATGGGTGATAGAGATAAATGGTTTGTACACTTAAAATTAGCATGTTTCAATAGACTTAGAACGTGTGTTGGATTTAAAGGTATCAGACGAATTCTCTTTTCTTCAGTGTAATAAATGTTGTATTATAAACTGTCGTTTAACAGGTAGACCTTTAAAATATAACTTTACGTAGTGCCATTTGAAAACAATACCTCTATATTATGTTGCAATATTATTATTTAAGTTGTATTGCAAAGTATGTCAACGTTCCCCTGTCTATATTTGCATCTTACAAAATTTCATCGATTGCTATCAACTAGTTTAAAAGCTACAAAGGCCTTTCAAGATAAATGATTCACCCTGTATATTACAACTTTAAAAAAGTACAATTACTGTACAGTTTACATTTATAAACTGATATTTGAATATCTTATGAAATACTTGTATCAATACTCGTTTCCGGAGTTTATAAATAAGCAGTTTGAGTTGATTCGTCTATAGTTCACTTTTCACTTCATTTTATGACATCTGACATTCCCTTGCCTTCTGATATTTCCATATCCTTGAAATACAGATACGTGATGATGAATATAGCTTATATAAACCCTAGAAGCGTTTAATATATGTCGGAACACTGTGTATCTAGTGCTTGTGTAAATATAAGCTCTTAGTATAACTGACTGTGTTGCTTGATATTAATGCTAGCTCAGAGGCACTCGTGCATAAAGGTTGTTCCTTGTGATGACGCCTCCAATCTAAATGTCCGAAACGTAGGAAGCGTCGTGCCAGAACATGTGACATTTGAGTGGGAGAGGCTGCAGATAAATTGGTTAGCACAAAATATGATCCAGCATGTAATGTTGTATCGTATGCAATTTCAGCATCTAAAAGCAACGGGTAATGAGGGAAAACAGAATCTGTTAGATCGTGATCAGTATCTCTTCTTTCTTTCATCCACAATACTAATAAAAAAGCAAAGGATGAACTAGTATTACATTAAGAATTAAGTCAAAAAGACTAGCACCAATTTTAAGAAATATACAGAAAATAAAGGGTGATTATAATTTTTTACCTCTTTATCAAAACAATGTATGCTTAGTAATCAATGCCTTGTGTCAATCGGTATACAAGTATGTAGTGAATCATGGAAATATCGGTAACTGCTCAGTTTCTGCCTCGTAGATGTACTGCTCACAAATTCTTTAACTCAGTACGTTTAATGTCGGAACAGGCACACATGTCAGTTCAAGAGAAAGCATTGCTTATAGGAGGCATGCAGCTCTGGCAGGATGATCAATAATAGCGTCACAACACTAAACTCTTCACGCAACGAGAAAGAAAAATCTCACAAAAGTTAGCAGGGAAGCACTGAACAGGGTTTCGTAAAAGAATGTAGAACTCTCATTGACTGCTTGTCACCATTTAACAAACATATACACGATCTAGTTCTGTCATTTTCAATGGAATGCTGTGTGACTAATTTTACTATGAGACGAGAGTTGAGGCGCTTAGTACACTTAAAATTCTAGATAAGATGACAAATTTCTCAAAGCTCTATAGGGCAAGGATAGTTTCCTAAGTTTTAGATTTCAATCGTTGCTTTGATGCTTCAAAATGACAGAATGATTGTAAATGCAATGAAAGAGCATCTATCAACGTTTGAAAGATACGCAAGTCATTACCTAGATTTTGCAATTTAATATTTTATAATTGTTTCTTAACATAATTTGGTTATATAACGCATTCTGAAAATTTACTTTCTTCTTGTAAATAGATTAGACAAAACATAGTATAATGGATGTCCGAAGTTTAACCAAATTCTCGTGATATGTTGGTTTAAACAATTTTTGAATAGACTATTATTAGACTTTCAAACTGTGCTATGCATAAGCGTCAGAAGTCATATATAAATAGAATGGCTGTGTCAATCCGTCCGTCTGTCTGCCTGTTGACATGAAAAAACAATAAGAAATATCAAGAGGCACTTTTTTCGCAACCGATTCAGCGTTCCAAGAATAGATTCAACCTCCTCCATAAGCTTCTTATTCAAACCAGAAGTAGTTCATATTAGCCATTCCCGGTTTCAACCCTTTTCACCATAGAACAAAAACGGGACATATAGCGGTAAAGATCTTTTGCAATTGGTTCCTTTTCTCAAAAGAACTTATCACCATCAACACTCATCCGAAAGTGGTTGAACTGTCCTGTTACAATACTGTCCTGTTACAATAGTCTTCCTGTTACAATACTGATGATCACAGAGTAAAAATATTAAGAAATATCGAGAAGTAGTTTTTATAGTCGATTCAGCAACCCATGAATAGATTCTATCTCCTCTGTTAACCCTCTATCCAAACCGCAAGTAGTAGAAATGAACCAGTTCTAGTTTTAACGTTCATCGCTGCCAAAAAGAAATGCTAATATTTATAGATAGGACAAACGTTTTTTTTTTTTTTTTTTTTTTTTTTGCAATAGATTGATAGGCATGAGAGAACATACCGTCACTACTCTCAACACCCTACGGAAACCGGGCGTGGGTGAAATGTATTAGTACTTCTGGATTCAATATTGATTTTCATAGAACAAAAACGGTAAGAAATATCGATAAGTGTTTTCTGCCATCGATTCAGCATCCCGAGAAGAGGCCCATCTCCTCCCTTAACCCTATATTCAAACCAAAAGTGGTGGAAATCAACAATACAAAGTTTTAACATTGATTGTCATAAAACAAAATCAGTAATAGATAGTGAATAGCGGCTTTCAGCTATTGATTCAGTGTCTCAAGAGTGCATTGAATCATCACCCTCAACACTATCATACAACCAAATGAGATTTGAAGTTACTAATACTTCGGGTTTCAATACTTACTTCCATAGAGCAAAAAGTGTAAGGGATATAAAAAAAAGTGGTCTTTGACACAAGTTTAGCGTCCCAAGAATTAGTTTTATTTGGATTTTTAACTACCTGTTGAAATTGGATGTGGTGAAAATCTACGATTTTTCAGTTATAACACTGATCGCGTAGCGGATAAAACGGAAAAAGTTAGGGCTAGACAGTTTTTGATATGCATTCAATACCAGGAATATATTTCACCTTTGGTTTTATTCTTATTTTGCAACCGGAAGTGATAGACATCAAATACCGCTTTCGGTTTTAATGTTAATTTCCATAGAGCAAAAACAGTAACAGACAGCGAGTAATGTCTCTTTAATATTAGTTCAGGATCCGAGGAACAAGTTCTTTCTTTGATCTTATTCCTCTATTACAACCATTAGTAATAGATGCATTAGATCAACTTTGAGTATGAATGCGTATAGTTTGGAAGTTTACCATAGTTTCACACTGTGAAACGCAACACGTTTAACTATTAAACCGCTTAAACTATTTAAGTAATATTTAATTATTTTTTTAAAAAATATTTCCATGTTGTGGGGGAGGAGCGATGGTTCAGTGGCAGAGCATTCACGTCTGCTATGTGGGATCCCAAGTTCGATTTCAGCTCGCACAAAATGGGCCTGTTGGTGGACAAACACCGTGTGCATGGGTTTTCTCGGGATTATTTCATTTCTTCCTATTTTCCCCATTCCACCATCTTTATTTACTATCATCATCGCCATTTCCTTTAACCTCCATGGCATAACCGCGGGATGTAACACAGAGATTTAATTTTATTTCATATACTTCCATTTTAAAAATTAAGTCAACCTACTTTCTACATAAATTAATTGTTAACGGAACACCTTTTTATAAATTTTCATTATATTGTATTTTCTGTTCCATTACTTCTATCCGTTGAATCTATTGATGTATGCTACGAATTTTCATACGCTTAGTCTACGCTCGATCGTTTTCAAAAATATAACGTATATCCACTTCTTATAAGCTTGTTCTTTCGTAACTTTAAGGTAAGTATACGTTGACTATAAAAATATTATGTGGGTATTTTTCGTGTATTCTCATTTACCCCAATACATTCCTGCAATAGATTTGTATTTTATATATGTTCCGAAATTTTGCCTTGTTAAAATCAATTACTAGCAGTTCTGTGCTCTGAATTTCTATTTTCATTTGTGCATGATTCCTCTACTTTCGTTTGTTCTTTCTTTCTTCTTTCTATTTCTTTTAATTTTTTACTTAATGCTAATTATTGAAGTTTTCCTTCAATTTCCTATTATTAATTTAATTCAACCCACAAAACTGTTTGTTAAGCATTATGGAAAAAATACAGCAATGTTTATCAACATGCCACTTTTTTTCACAAAAATTATTGATATTTGACAGGGGCATGTTTTTTTTTTTTTTTAATTAAATCGGGAGGTCCAGAACTAGCTTCCCGCACGAAATACGTACAAAATACGTAAATTTCTAAAGTTATGTAAAATCTGCATAATTTTTAAGTTTCGGAAAGGAAATCGGAGCCCCCTAAATACGCCCCTATTATCTGGAAAGAAGCAAACAGACGTGCACGCGCAAGAATTTTAGTATTAAGTGTCGAATGCTGATTTTCCCGCTGGAGCAATAGAAAGTTCATCGTCTTCCATCAATAAGGTTCCGAGTTCGAACCCCAGTGGGTACTAAAGTTGTCAGAAATCTACATTAAACTATAGGTCTCTAGCAGTGTTCAATTCAGACATTATAGCCAGGGGCACTACTGGGTCCAGGGCCACTAATAAGGTTAGAGAGGTTTCGAACACGTAACATTTTATGCAACTCGTGGGGTGACACAAAAATCTAGGAGCTTCGCCGCCTGAGATATAGCTAAATTCAACTATAGCATCTAATCCTTACATTAGGACATCTTCACCCGATAGAAAGCAATAGCAAAGACCAGGCTTCACCTTGCCCAGGGGCTTTGAACAGTACACCAATCATAATTATGTTGAAAGGAGAGAAACTTAATTGTTAAAGAGCCTTAAAATAACACAGCTGAACATAAAGTAAGTGAGGACCAAATCCGAAGTGTCTTATTTTCTTCAGTGGTTTAATACATATAAAATACATAAATTTCGCCTAAAATTACGTAAAATGTACAAAATGTTAAAGTTTCTGGGAGGGGGATCGAACCCCCTTAAATACATCCATATTATCTGGAAACAAACACATAGACGCGCACACAAAACAATTTTCGTCTTAAACGTCGATGGTGATTTCCCCGGTGGAATAGTTACCGATTTACAAACCCAATGTTACAAAGAGAAGAAAGCAGGATTGCCCGTTACCCGTTCAAAGCGAGATTTTCTCTAATCATCCTCTGCATAAAACGCTCGCTTTTATACTGCGTGCTGTACATACATTTGTATCTCATTGTATTTGTTCCTCGCCTCACGCTTGCAACTTCTGTTGAACTTGTGAAAAGTTTTTGTTTGGAATTCCTAATGGTAGGCCGTAAAAAAGACTGTGTGGATTTCATTCATTCGTATTCCAACTTTAAGTAGAAAGGATATAGAACTAAATGCAAAATTCTGTGGTACAGAATGACAAGGTGTAGTTGCAAGATTCAAACATCAAAGCAGGGAGATGCGGTGGTTCAGTGGTAGAGCGTTCAGTTCTGGTGCATGAGGTCTTTGGTTATATCCCAACTCACGCCTAGTGAAGTTTGTGTTGGACAAACACCGTGTGCGTGGGTTTCCTCGGGATCTCCCATTTCCTCCCACTTTCTTTATTTCACAATTTCATTAGTTTCTCATCATCACCGTCTCCTTTAGCCTACCTGGCATAATCGTGGGATGTAAAACGCAAAGATTTCATTTCATTTTTCAAATATCAAAGCACCTCGTGGAATCCGAACTACATGAGCTCCCACCGGGAATCGAACCGGGTCTTCCACGCCAACGGCACGTACGCTAACCGCTTAGCCACGAAGAAGCTCGGTAGTCTAGTGGAAAGAGTGCTCGTCTCTGCTGCTCGTGATTATGGTAGCAGGTTTCTTCTTTGAAGCTCTGAAATGATACGTATTTGTTTACGGTTGAATTTAGAAGTGAAGATTAAGAGGAGAAAAGCTGTACTTCCCGATATTGACCAAGTTGTTAATTATTTTGTGTGTGCAATTTAAATGAAATTCATTTTAAACTTCGTATATTTAATGTGCACAGTGAATATTTCAGAGAAACAATATAAAATGTCATACAGGGGACTGCAGAGAGCGGATATTTCACCTGTAAAAGTAATTTTACTGCGTGATCGTAAATATCTTCCTTTATATTTACGATCACTATTACATATTTTAAAAGCACTGGGATACTGATTTTTGGGAATAAGGTAAAACTTGATTACAGGATGACAAGAACAAAGCCTTGCCCCCACTCATGAAACCCAATAGGGATAAAAAATGGTTATCCGTTAATATCTCGAAAGCAATTGATCGTAGTTCGTTGGGACAAATTGTGTTGATATTCTGTAATGACTATTTAATACAATGTACTGGATGTACACTCATGTCCAAAATCATTGTCGCATGTTTATAACTATGTTGTTGTAGGAATATAATTTGATAACGAATTCGCCCGGTATTTCTTATAATGTTAGTATGTGTATAATCGGGAAAGATATGTATGTGGCAAATTTTATGTGAAAAGAGCAGTAAATAAGAACAATGAAACGAAACTAAAACTTTTTTGTCCATTTAGCAACATTTTGTTTTAGTCATTCCAATTTTCATATTTATAATTCTTTTCCTATGAACTTTACCACAAATATACTAAATACATTTCCCGATTACACACATTATATCAGTTAAAAGTACCTTTCAAAACCACTATCAAATTATATTCTTACAAAAATACAGTTATAGATATGCGATAATCATTTTAGACATGACTCTACATACTATAGTTCTGGGGAAATGTTTATAAATCGAGAACTAATAGTCCGAAAGACCTCAAACAAATTTTACTTACTTGAATTCAAGCTCCAGTGAACATACTGGAAGTTTACGGAACATAACTGAAAGATTTCCGGTGCAACTAACAAATTACGTAAGTTATTGCTCGCTTCTACTGTGTATGGCACGGCATCATTAGTAGTAGGAGTAGTAGGCCTAGTAGTGGTGGTAGTAGTGATAGTAGAAGTATATTATGGAGCATTATAGATCAAACACATTAATGAAACGGCGGGCACTTTAGCTAGTAACGAATAAAAGATATACAATGGAAAAATTCATCATATTTGTATTTTTCAGGTTTTAATTGTGTCAAAACAAAATTAATTATTTAATAACTATACGATTTTTGTTTCAGTTTCAAGGACCTAACGTCCTCTTCATCAGACATTGAGAAAAGCATTGAGATGACAGCAAATCTTATATCTTCCTCAGCCGTTAGTAGCATATTCATTTATATAATTTTAATTGTTGTTTTTATATATATAAAATTTAAATTTGTAATATGTAACAATATCACACAATTACACTGTTAATACATGTTAATTGTCAGTGTATCAACAATGCAATTATATGATACTGTTAAATATTACAAATTTTTTCATCAGACATTAATTAGTATATATGTTCATAATATTAAAATATTATTGATATACAATTTTAATCAAAAGAAAAACTATTGTCCAGGAACTATTATATATAAAACAATTCTTCTCAGAGTAGAAACACCTCGTCCAGTTCCTTGCCAGATGGTAAAGTGCCAAGGACCGACGAGACGTTACCACGTTGGATAGAAATGGATATGCGCTGTATAAGGTAACATGTAGAGCGAACTTCGCCGGAAACACAAGAAATGCGTCTTCCTACCTCCCTAATAAATTCAAGATTTCTTGCACCCCAAGCACCACTGGTTTCAATAGCGATTGGAGTGAAAACAAACTTTTCGAGAAGGTTGTTGTATTTTCTTTGCTTTTCAGCTTCTCTGCGATTAGCAACAGCTCCAGCGTTCATTACTGACATAGGGAGACTTGAATGAGCGCATGTATCAGCGCATGTAAAGTCCCACAATAAACATTTACCTCTCATCCATGGAACCAGTGTCATCCCATCTGGTCGCTTTCCATCCGAACGACAGCAACCAGAAGGTTCCCGTATTGAAGGAAATTCATCTGTGTTGAGGGCTCGTAGTATTATATCATTTACAGAGGAATGTCGGGCGAATCTACCAGCGCTCTTCATGCATGAAAGGCCATGCAGGCCACGTTGGTTAACCTCATCCCCACAAGCTGGACAGCGATGAGGCTCACAAACTGCTAAGCCTAAACGTAAGGCTACAGCAATTCGAAAGCTTTCATTTGACAAATGAAGGCCTAAAGGCGAAGGTATCACCATCAACCATGCACCCGCTTCGGGAGACGAGGCAGCAAGAAGCCTGGCTTTATCTTCCGGAACAACAACAGATTGTAACAAATGATTATGTAATTGACATGCAATTGGTGTATACCAAGATTACTGATAACACTTCTTGCTAATCTCCGGAAGGCTTGTATCTGCTAAGCTTGCCCACTTATTAGAGCCTTTTTGAACTGAACCATCTGGGTCCAAACAATAACCCTGTGGAAGGAGAGCTTCGATTAAACGCAGAGATCCGTGGTATGACGCTAAGAATGTAGGAATCGCCATATCCACAGCTCGTCGAATACCAAGACCGCCCAAGCCAACAGGTAAACATGCTTGTGTCCAAGAGTCGTCATTTAAGGAGCAGTTCAGAATTGATTCAAGGCCAGTTTTCAGGAAAGTATCATATTTTTCCAGCAAAGAACTTTCATGCCAAGATGGAAAGCATCGTAAAAAAAATAGGTTAAGCGAGGGATTGACAAAGATGCTCGTAAAAGGAAAAAGGCTGAATGGGCTGAAATTGAAGGAAGTCGAGACAAGAACAATTCTAAAGTAGATATTTTATTCAATAGCACGTTAGTGAGTGCTTCCGATGTGAGAGCAGCACCCAGAAGAAGAAGAAAATTGTGTCAAATATATTTTAAAGGAGCCTTATATTTAGTATTTGTTTCAGCATCAATGCCTAGTACTTCTTAGGCGTCATCAACAAACACTAATGAAAAATAGTTTCCGTATACCATGAAAAGACAACGCAATCCGGAATCAAATGAAACAAAATGGAAACTAAAGAAATAACCACAGATGTCGAATTTTGTGACGAGAACGATCCACAAGCAGAAACAAGAATTCAACGAACAAATAGCATGCCTACCAACTCAAGTTTCAAAATTGTAGAACATCTTGAATTTAAAAAGTTAATACAAATGCTACGTCCAGGATATTTACCACCATCAAAAATAATGTTGCGTGTGATCTTTCACACAATGCTTATTTAAAAGAGAGGAAAAACTGTTTCGAAAACTTTGGATCTAATTGAGTGTATGAATGTTGACGGGTGGGCTAATGTACGCTACATAACGATCTTCTGCTGTGCGTTGCTGTTACAAAAGAGGCTGGTGATCTGGTGATGTGATGTACAGGGTAGGATTCAGAAGTAGTGAGCCTCACTTTATACTGACGGGTGCGCACCCTGCAGCGCGCTCCGCTTCACAGCACAACGCAAGTCAATTGGCTTCCAGCTTTCGGAGCGGTAGCATCGGCCTTAACAGTAGCTCCTATACGTTGGCGCGTGACACGGCGATATGGAAAGTTCGTTATGGATATGGATGGAAAGGCCGCTCGGACAGACCGTAAACGCTACTTACTAAAAGGAAGTCCTGAAAAGGTTGAAAAGAAGCGTCGCGTGCAAGCACAGGGACATCACGAACAGCTGGAACCTTCACCACGATAATGCTCTCAGCCGCACCGCCTTCATCGTCACCGACTACCTGGTCCGAGTGAACGTTCCTGTGATACCCCAGTCTCCTTATAGTCCGTACTTGTCGCCTCCTGACTTCTTGTTTCCGCGCTTAAAATCAGCGCTAAAAGCAAAACGTTTCGACTCCATCGAGGACATCAAATCAAATGTCAGGGCAGCCCTTGCTGCCATCCCGGAACAGGCCCTCGGGGTAGCCTTTGGGTCATGGAAAAGCCGCCTACAGTAGTGCATTGATGCAGGATGTGAATATTTTGAAGACTATTAGTCAGTTGTACCGATCAGCTCAATAAATCTGTCTTTTTGAATGAAGGTTCATTATTTTTGAATCCTACCCTGTATTTGTATAATATGATCGATACGTCTGGTAAACCCAACACATCAGAATATTTATATCATATTGCTACAAGTGCTATCAAAAGGTGTGAGCAAGAATTCTAGTGCTGTATGCGTAGTTTACTAACAGATAATGCAGCAAACATGGCCAAAATGAGAAAAGCGTTAAGTGAATCAGAAAATCTCGATGTCATTACATATAGCTGATCAACTCATCTACTGCATTTGTTAACAGAAGATCTTGTAGTTAAAAAGAGAGAAGAAGCATGTATTATCTGTCAGGAAATATTTCAGAAATTTTGGATCCAGTAAATATCACGAAGAAGGGGGACAGTTTTTAACCATGCCTTTGGTAAAGTTGTAGAACACTTTCATTGCCTATTTGGTATTATACGTTAAAACCTAGACCGTTTTAATGAAAGTTTGTTAAGAATGTCATTCACAAATCGATCCAATCATGCAACAGAAAGTAACTAATGTATATATTAAATTGCTAGGTTTATATGTTTGTGATCAAGAAAAGTTTATATGTTTGTAGACGTTTATATGTTTGTGACCATTTTTGACTATTTTTAAACAATAATATATTGGAAACCATAAGCTCTAGAAATATACCGTTTTCCATGATCGATTGCAAAATTTCATGTACAGTTCGAAGCATAGAAAATGTTACGAAAAGTTTAAGTCCATCTTACGAACAAACTCTTGCGCCGTATGCTTATGCATTCCGACATACACTTCTCATCGACTTGTTACTTCCGATATTCAACCCAACTCACCCCCCTCCTCCACATCTCCTTGTCTAAAGCGCTGTTTGATGTAATGTACTATTTCCATTCACACTGAAAAAACAGGAACAAGTTTACAAGGTTTATCGCTCTAAAACCGCCCCTTTCATTCGTTTGTTCTGAAATAAAACAAAACGTCACAAAATGTTTCCATAGCTTAATAAACACCCTTATTTACATTCTTTCCCTTCTTCAAAGACTGCATATCACATCAACCTAGGAAGATGTTCCTGTAAATTCTAAGGAAATTGGTAATCATGGCAGTAGGTTTTGTGCTTCCCAAAGTCTGTAATGCGGACGCAGAGCTCTAAAAGCTACCGACAGAAATGAGTGTTATTCATTTCTTGTCAGTAATTGCAAGCAAATGTTCCAGTTGGCGTCATTTGGGCAGGACAGTAGGATGTAATTGCCTCCTCCTTTGAGCTTGAGAAATACATATTGTTTGATCAAATGCGTAGTAATATAATAAAAAAAGTTCGATTCCAGCTCGCGCCAAGTAATCTTTGTGGTAGACAAACACTGTGAACGTGGTTTTTACCGTTTCCTCCCACTTTTTCATTCCACAATTTCCTTCATTGCTGATCGTCACCGTCTCCTTTATCCTCCCCGCATCCTCCGCTTCCCCCCCCCCGGACCCGGGAAAAGTCTAAAAGCACGCTGCCGTTAACAACAAACCTATACAGTTACGATAGCACATTGCTAGAGCGCTTACATTTGGTTTCAAGAGTCAAAGGTTTGATCCCAAGCCATAAGAGTTTATAGACGACATTGAGAGAGAGAGAGATTCAAATATGGAGACAGAAAGGAACGATTTAAATATATAAGTTTAGAATTGGAGAAAAAATGATCGGACAGCATCCGTATTATGATGAAAATTGTGACTTTGTGAAACAGAAGGAAAGGTTCCGAACTGCGAGGATTATAGTAGGCAGTTAATTCAACAACTGCCGCAGTTGTTGAATTAAGATGGAGAATTCTTTTTAGAGAGAGAAAGATCTTAAGATCTGGAGAATTAAGAACTTAAAGAATTTTGAGCTTCCGAGCCGGGTTTCGATCAACGAACCTTTTAGTTATCGATCCATGACTTTATCCACTCAGCCACGGAGAACTACATAGTCTGTGACATACTTTTCTTTTACCTACTAGAATAGCATATTCCAAACGTTGACTCGGTGGATGGGCTGTTGAAATGGGACGCAGACCTCTTGTAGCTTAGTTATAGGGTGTATAATGAACCTCCCCTTATTGAGGAACACTTTAACGACGTGCATACTAAAACTATGCATTCGACACAAGTATAGAACGTTTTCGATTCATTTTGCCTGTCATCCTCCCATTCTGAACTCCATGTCAACCAAGGCTTAACTCGTACTTAAGCATAATCAACTGTGTCACTATTCATCTCTGTGACCCCGAAAACTATGAATTCGATACTAATATCGTTCGTATTTCACTACTTTTTCATGTCACCTTCCTCCCTTATTGAGGATGGTTTCAGTGTCTAGCCCCTAACTATGCAGGAATTTCAATAAACTTAGGCATACCTATAAATTGCCGTCTGAAAAACAACTCTGCATGTGATCTTTTTCGGAGAGGAATTCGTTGCCATACCAATGTGGTGGCCTTTTTTTTTTTTCGTGCTGAAAGTTTTAACTCCAGCCCACCTATTGGCTTATATACTGGATCCACAAGAATTTTATCAGCAATAACGTGTTACAGCCAGTCTTTCAACTTCGTACAGTATCCACTTCATCAGCAGGAGTAGAGAGGATTTATGTCCGACTGTTACAAAGTAAAGTGAGATGAAATTGATGTCCTTTGGCTTGTTTTATTTTTAAAAAAGAATTGTATTCTTTAATATTTCAAACTGAACTTCGTGTTCTAGAACATTTGGGTCACATCAATCTGCATTAATTCTGCTTCCGGTAGCCTACTTAGACACAAACTACAATAAGTAGCAAATGAGGATATGTCCTTGTCCTCTGCTGGAAAATTATTTCAGCTGTAGATGTGGATATAAATCCTGGGTAAATGGGCGAATATATCCCCCATATGGGAAGTGGGGACTCCCCCAATAGTCCGATTTGAAAAGTGTTTTTTTTTTTTTTTTGAATAAGTGTGAAAATTTTTGTCCGACTGCCACAGAAGAAATTGAGATGAAATTGATTTCTTTTGGTTTTTCCATTTATTTTTTTAAAAAAGAATCGCATTCTGTAGTATTTCAAACTGAACTTGCTCTGACGTGTTTAGTTCTCACATCAATCTGTATTAATTCCGCTCCCGCTACTTGGACGTCCCCTCATGCTGGAAAATTGACATACACATATTGTAAATTTCGTGTTCATACCCTAATATTTTTCGATAACTTGTGCTTATCCAGCTCTGAAGTGTGCTTTCGCTTTCCCCTTTCCTTGTGAAATGTATACCAGTAAAAAGACATATATTCGTTATATAATGTAAAAGCCAAAGTACTGAAAATCTCATTCACACCCCATATATTTCTGAAAATAAAGTACCAAAAAAATGAAGATGTGTGACTGTGTGTGATTTAACCTGATGTGAAATCTTATCTCCTCCTCTTGCTTTGGCTCTAGTACACGAAGAGTAGGTCTATATAGATACCCTATGTCAGCATAACGCATCTTTTCAGTAAATGTGCATTTATTCTATTTATAGTATCAGCCTAGGCATCTACTCATGCTTCGTAAGCAAAGAAAAGAATCGTCACTATTTATTTTATTATAAAACAAGTGTCTTAAAATATTAATGTGGATCATTGTGAAGTAGAAATATACCAAATATAAATGTGCATGTATTCAGATTTCAGAATGTGTTCACGGCACTAATTTGTCGTGGATATAGCAATTAAAGCTCACTTGTGGACAGAAAAATTGAAGTAGATGATTACTTTTGTGACTATGCTATTTCACTTGTAACACTATTCATCGAATGTATTGTTGTCTTTTTATGTCTCTTCAGCTTTAATTGCATTTTCCGTCATCCATGGAGCTATGGATGAACAACATCAGATTGAACCACAAACTCTCATCAGAAATCGAACCCGGATCTTTCCTTTTATATGCAGGTGTATTAAGCATGGAGCCACAATGGGGGATCTGCATCAAATCTGTAAAACAATATTAAGCTATGACTGATTATCTCGGTTAGTTGTGAACTCGCTCAGTACATGATGAATTTTCTATGTTGTGTATTCTGTTCATACACAAACACACACACACATATTATATATATATATATATATATATATATATATATATATATATATGGGTTGGCGTATATTTCAATCCTAATGTCAACAACTCCACTGCACAAAGTCAACAACAGAACAGCAGTTTATTGGAATACTAAAAGTGCAATAGAGATAGCAAATATGATTAATAGAGATGTCAGCTTTTGTATTCGATCCTTTATTTAGGCATTTCTCGGCAGAGGCAAATCAATGTGAAACGAGTCCCTGCAGCAAACATTTCTCATTAACTTGTTAACACTCGAAATCTACACCTAAAGTATTTTTCATTTTCACTCGTACTGGCACCCGGAATAGCAAGCGACATTCTTTTCCTCTTTACAGTCATTACTCTTCACTTCACATGTTTGGATTGTGCTGTTACAAAAGCGGAAAAAGAGAGAAATAACCTTTCTGTACAGAAATTGCATGGTTGAAATAAAGTGTTAATTTATTTGCATTTCGAAATAAACCTTTTTTGAATCTCAATCTTTAAAAAAAAATATTTTGGAAGGAATGTGACTCGTAAAATATGTGTAGAAAAGCTGTTTTTGTAATATTGCTCATGAGGCCTAGAATGTATGCTACCTACATAAAATATATCCTTCATTTGTGAACCGAAAGCACGTCCTACCCTACTGCAACAGAATAGCATAAAACTACACTAGGCTAGAAAAACACAGCAAAAATATTCAAGAACTTGATGGCATCGAACTGATGACACATCTGACATAGTCATGATCTTGTCCATTCGGATAACTACCTGTTTCAGTCCATGGCACACTTCCTCGAATCACGATGCTTCATCAGCAAACAAAAGGTAGAAACGCCAGTTGTTGTAAGTGACTTGTTTGCCTCTAAGTTCAAAGTGTGGTATTGACGTGGAATCAAGGTACTGGCAGGAAGGTGCCTGCTGACAGTCCAACACGAGCAGGGGCGGATCCAGGACTTCCGGGGGGGGGGGCGGTGGGTTGTCATATTGCTACTCTTAAGGGCACAAAACTTTGGAATATGTTTTATGTATATATATAAAATAAAAAAGTTTTCCCGATCGCCCCCCCTGGATCCGCCCCTGAACACGAGGGACTATACCTTGAATATAAACCTGCTTTCATTGATCTGTAATAAATATAGGTGTGTGGTGTACCAGAATATTGCAAGATTATTGCTTACACTTCTAATTTTAAGTTATCAATAGTTATACTGCCAATTGTATTTATCTACTTTATGCATTTATATGATAGATTTGTTTAAATTCATTAATAAACGCTATCATTGATGATATTGAGAGATTCAGATTACCCATTTTCATTATTAGGAAATAACCATCCACTATTTACTTACTCTTATTGTCCTACATTCGGACGAAATTGTTTTGTCTGTAAGAAGAGACAAAATATTGCTGATAAACAAAATATGTGAACAAAGCTGAAGGACATGAAATGTTGTAAACGTTGTTGTAATTTCGGACTATTTTCGTTCTTGAAAGCATAATTTTCGTATAATTAAAATTCGATTACGCCATCTCCAACGAAAAATGGTGTCCTCTCCACCCAAAAAAAAGTATATGGGTGAAACATGCCTCCCAAAACTCACCTTTGACCCTTGTATGAAAAGGTATCCTCGCAACAACTACGTACCCCCCCCCCCCCAATAAAATAATATTTTGTCATTTTCAACCATAATAGAACGTGAATATTGATTTTTTTAAAGAAAACGTAGTATTATATTTTGCTATCTCACCAAAGAAATATTGAAGGTATTTCATGAACAATTCTTTGAGAGAAAGTATTGTTGATATTCTCTGTTGAACATGTCTCGAAAATGTACAATATCTTTCTATGATAAAGAAAAATCGCTTTATTCAAGGTTTTGTGGAAAAATCTTTCATTTTATCCTTTTTGTTCGTCTAACTTTTGAGCTTCCCTGTTCGACTTTGACGCCTGAGTAGAGAAAGTTTGACCACAGAAAACTTGTGACTTTTATCTTCCCATCTCTTGCTTTATTCTCAAGTAGGAGATTCTGTATTCTGGACCACTTCGTCTGGATCACTCGCCAGTGCAATAGAATGTAAATAAAGTTTTAAAACTCCTTCCAGTCTTCCTCTTTTCTTTCTGCATTACAAAGGATAATGACAGGCGGAAACAATATACATCAGACGCTGAAGTTCTTGAACACAGCTTCCGTAGCTGTATGTGACCAAAATGAACACGAAGAGTGAAGTTCGAAACGTGAAAACTTTGATGGCTACCGCACATTATCGTGCTCGTTATCGCTGCGTTCTTGACATTTATATTACTTCGAACAGTGAGAACATATCGAAATCTACAGCTTACCACTTTTTCCCCTCAAAGCAAAAATATTCACTTCTCTTTACAGTAATGTAACAAGATCTTAATTTTTTTCTCAAATGAAGGAAATAGTCATACAGAAACCTAGTTTCGTTATTCTATGTTTTATGAAAATTCTTATGGATGTCAGAAACACAGATGGTGTTGACGCTTGATACCAAATGTGTTTACAGCAGAAGTCGAGACTTTACTCTTTTAATTTTCACATCTATGGCATAGTTAACATCTGCCGCAAACAGACCCTTTTTTTCGCAAATAATGTAACGTATTTTGCGGGACACCAATAGAGATATTTCACACATCTAACTCACTCATCTACGCTGTAAAATATGATGGTGCTCAAAGAACTCAATCTATCTAACACACTAAGAGTGTTACTTCAAGGCCTTCCTAACGTATCATAAATATAGTTCACATAGGGACAACAGACAACTTCTACTCATATAAATGTTGTCAGAAAATTCATGTATTCACAAAACTATTTTCGTGCAAAATTATAATATTTGTTCGTTACTTGTTATACGTATTAAATAAACCGCGAAAAGCTATGCTCATAGCAAATAATAGGCCTAATAACTAATACACATTATCTCTGTCAGTTACTAGTTACGCTAGGAAGTACGCTATTTATGATACGCTAGAAAAACCATACTCTTGTACTGAAAATAGCACGATAACAGTAGTAGATAAATTGAGTTTTCTAAACACCATCATTTTTGCTGTGTAAATGAGAAGAATTTAGATCGAACTAATTGTCACGGTAAATATCACAATAGATATTTGGATCAGCCAAGTACTGCTGGAATGAGCCCCAAGAGCGCCATTTTCGCGTTCCATCACATTCTTTGCTTAGCTTGGGCATGCACATTTTCCTGTATATGAATGTGGGCATTTTGTCCCGAAAGAGACAAAAATGTTCGACGCAGCAATACTGACACCAAATTGCGTAATTGTTCAATTTGGTAATTGATTTGTTATTATCAATATCATTTGAACTGCACCACTGCACACCAAGTTTGGTATTTATGAATTTCGATATGCTACGTTGCACTGAGATTTCTTTCTAATATCATTTGTACAATATTTTGAAGTTATATCAAATTTAACTGAAATATAAACACAATAACTTTTCTGTCCTACTTACCATCAAAACTTAGTTTTTTTTCTTTTCAACAGTTTTTCTACTAAGTACTTCCCCATACCACAATCATCATATCGACGAGTGTTGCCAATTACAGATTAAACATAATAGTGCATGTTTTCCTCATTACTACAATACTTCGAAATATTTCATGTCCATACATATTAATCATATTGCAAAATAGACATTTCATATTTCAATCTACAGACTATATATACACACTGCGTTCACACTCACATTACAGTATTTTGTAAGAGGAACCTGAGGGAATTTACAGATCGTTGCACTAACAATAAACTGCTAAATTTTGCTTTAATTTATTCAATTCATATTGTTAAGTAAAGTGACAAACACGGGAACTATATCACAACACGAACGTCCGGTGAGGTTGGAAAAGTTTATTTTACAAAGGCAACTGGAAAGTTTTCAGTTAGTTATATGTAAGAATCTATGTATAGGAAAAACAAAGAAAATACACTGTTACAACTCCATACCACTTGGTAGTGCCCTAACAGCACAATTACATAGCAGACATATGCCTATCATGTTTCCTCAGGTACATGGGAATGTGTCCAGTATGTGCCTTATGTACCTCTGAGAGAGAAATCACATGGATGGCAAGTGATAGTCACAGTCTATGTCCGCCCCTAGGCACATGCCTGACATGTACCTGGGGAACGTCCCTAGTATGTTCTAGGTATGTTCCCCATGCCGTAAGCGTCAATGAACCATAAAATTACTCCCCCAAAATATGTTAAATCGCCTATATACGTAATGTGTTTAAATTAGGGTGAGTCTAAAAACACTTCAAACAAGTAAAAAAAAAACGTACCCGAGAGTGGGCGCGAACCACCAACCTTTGGATTACAAGCTGCATGCTCTTCCGACTTGGTCACGGAGGCGATGAAGAGAACTTCGCTTGTAGAGGGATAAATTGTTAAGGTCTTTTGAATTTGACTAACCAGAGTGCTCCTTTAACCGGGTATATTCGACGATAACCGTTTGGGACCAGATAAAATTTGCTCGTCATGTAATTTTATAACAAAATGACGAGTGTTTATTTACTTTCTTCCATATTCACTTTCAAATGATCGGCGACAGTTGCCATCCAATAAAGTTTATGCGTTTGTTGCTTCTAGTACACAATCACTTAGAAAATAAGTAACAAATGCATCAAATGTGGGAGATGAATTTAGAACACCTTAATGGCGCATGCCTAGCACATCTTGTACTGTTAGGGTATCTGAAAAACTATGTACACTCATGTCCAAAATTATCGTTGCATGTCTATAAATGTGTTGTTGAAGGAATATAATTTGATAACGAATTCGCCCGATATTTCTTACAACGTTAGAATGTGTATAATCGGCAAAGACATGTATGTGGCAAATTTCATTCAAAAGAGCAGTAAATAAAAACAATAAAACGAAAATAAAACTTTCTTGTTCATTTACCAGCATTTTGTTTTACTCATTCTAATTTTCGTATTTATAATTCTTTTCCTATGAATTTTACCACAAATATATATATTTCCCGTTTATACACATAGTATCACTATTAAAATTACCCTGCAAATTCATTATGAAATTATGTTCTTACAAGAAGAAAGCTATAGATATGCGACAATCATTTTGGACATGAGTGTACCTAAAGGACGTACGTAGAAAATGACAGATATATGTCCCAAGTGACGACATAAAAATAAATGACTGTTTGAGTGCGAAACTGGGCTATGTAAATAAATTCTATATTTGTGATACATAGTTGCAAATATCAATTAGGTGTAATAAGTACCTAAAACTGTAGGTAGCTGAAGTACATACTTATCATATGTGCCAAGTGTCCGATACCTAAAAAGTAGCTGGGACACCTAAATGGCACATGCCTAGCACATCATGTGCTATTAGGGTGGTAAAAGAAATGGAACTATGTAATCATGATGTTATTGTTATGAGTGCAAGATTAGTTATTGTTATGGCACAAAATTATGAAACGCAACAATTTTAGTCCCACAATAAAGTTCGAACAGGTAGTTACATTATAAGGCTATTCGAATGTGGAGTCACGGGGCAGAACGTTAGGCAAATGTAATGAAATTTTAGGTTACTTCGTGAGAACAATTGTCAGGAAACAATATCACACAAACAACAGATTGAAATTCACTTCCAGGAGTTTGTCCTGATGTATCTCTATTGGATTCTGGCATCTATTGCTAGTCTATAGATTACCACCACTTACTTGGTTCTCTCAAACCTATTAACTGCGGGAATAAATCCTGTTCCTGACGACCACATTCCACTCCAAGGTAGGCATATAGGATTTGACGTAAATAGGATTTGCTTTCATAGAACCATTGCTTTCTCCAGCGAGAAAATACTGTTCATACTATGATTTGCATCTGTTCTGCA
>NW_027656717.1:0-66715 GCF_964235325.1 Thermobia domestica
ATTTTTTTTAGAAAAACTCTCCTATTTGGTATATATGTTGTTAGGCAACTATTCAACAATATAGCATATGTCATTCTACATATATATTATATTGTTATCCATTGTTACTATATACTACATACTATTCGCCATATCTCCCAAAGCTATTTACATATTTTGACGAAATAAAGCTAAAATTGAAGAGGAAACCCCTCCACTTTGTCCTGTTGCGATAAGGGTCCTTTGTCCTTGAAGAAACGTTAAAATTTTCTTCTAACGTTTGTTTCTCTTTTTTAGTTTTTCAAAATAAAACAGATTCGATTCCATTATATGTGGCTTTGACACACCATACTATGGTTAACGAATGCTAAAAGAGGAATATGTTACTCTGCCATTCAGAAGTACATACAGGGCATTCGTTAATATATGCAATTTCTTCACATTTTGAAAACCAAGTTAAACTTTCTGTACTACAAAGCTGAATTTTGCATCACCCTATATATTTTTTACAAATCTCAACCAAATATGCTAACTAAATGTTCTACACATCATCATGGGAAACTAATGCACAAATTACTACAAACTGCACTAAAAAATGAACGTAGTACCTGTTGCTTTAGAAGAAATATTTAACCCTCTCACGGCTGATGAGACCACGTGACACTCGTTGTAACTGGAATATATATGGCTTCAACCACTAATTTCTTCATTTTTTTAAAAAACTCTCCTATTTGGTACATATATGTTGTTAGGCAACTATTCAACAATATAGCATATGTCATTCTACATATATATTATATTCTTATCCATTGTTACTATATACTACATACTATTCGCCATATCTCCCAAAGTTATTTACATATTTTGACGAAATAAAGCTCAAATTGAAGGGCAAACCCATCCATTTTGTACGGTTGCGTTACAGGTCCTTTGTCCTTGAAGAAACATTAAAATTCCTCTTATAACGTTTGTTTTTTTTTGGTTTTTTCAAAATAAAACAGATTCGATTCCATTATATGTGGCTTTGACACACCATACTATGGTTAACGAATGCTAAAAGAGGAATATGTTCCATGTGCCATTTAGAAGTACATACAGGGCATTCGTTAATATATGCAATTTCTTCACATTTTGAAAACCAAGTTAAACTTTCTGTACTACAAAGCTGAATTTTGCATCACCCTGTATATTTTTTACAAATCTCAACCAAATATGCTAACTAAATGTTCTACACATCATCATGGGAAACTAATGCACAAATTACTACAAACTGCACTAAAAAATGAACGTAGTACCTGTTGCTTTAGAAGAAATATTTAACCCTCTCACGGCTGATGAGACCACGTGTCACTCGTTGTAACTGGAAAATATATGGCTTCAACCACTAATTTCTTCAATTTTTTTAAAAAAAACTCTCCTATTTGGTATATATGTTGTTAGGCAACTATTCAACAATATAGCATATGTCATTCTACATATATATTATATTGTTATCCATTGTTACTATATACTACATACTATTCGCCATATCTCCCAAACTTATTTACATATTTTGACGAAATAAAGCTCAAATTGAAGGGCAAACCCCTCCACTTTGTCCTGTTGCGATAGGGGTCCTTTTCTCTTGAAGAAACGTTAAAATTTTCCTTATAACGTTTGTTTCTGTTTTTTAGTTTTTTCAAAATAAAACAGATTCGATTCCATTATATGTGGCTTTGACACACCATACTATGGTTAACGAATTCTAAAAGAGGAATATGTTACTGTGCCATTCAGAAGTACATACAGGGCATTCGTTAATATATGCAATTTCTTCACATTTTGAAAACCAAGTTAAACTTTCTGTACTACAAAGCTGAATTTTGCATCACCCTGTATATTTTCTACAAATCTCAACCAAATATGCTAACTAAATGTTCTACACATCATCATGGGAAACTAATGCACAAATTACTACAAACTGCACTAAAAAATGAACGTAGTACCTGTTGCTTTAGAAGAAATATTTAACCCTCTCACGGCTGATGAGACCACGTGACACTCGTTGTAACTGGAAAATATATGGCTTCAACCACTAATTTCTTCATTTTTTTAAAAAACTCTCCTATTTGGTACATATATGTTGTTAGGCAACTATTCAACAATATAGCATATGTCATTCTACATATATATTATATTCTTATCCATTGTTACTATATACTACATACTATTCGCCTTATCTCCCAAAGTTATTTACATATTTTGACGAAATAAAGCTCAAATTGAAGGGCAAACCCATCCATTTTGTACGGTTGCGTTACAGGTCCTTTGTCCTTGAAGAAACATTAAAATTCCTCTTATAACGTTTGTTTTTTTTTTGGTTTTTTCAAAATAAAACAGATTCGATTCCATTATATGTGGCTTTGACACACCATACTATGGTTAACGAATGCTAAAAGAGGAATATGTTCCATGTGCCATTTAGAAGTACATACAGGGCATTCGTTAATATATGCAATTTCTTCACATTTTGAAAACCAAGTTAAACTTTCTGTACTACAAAGCTGAATTTTGCATCACCCTGTATATTTTTTACAAATCTCAACCAAATATGCTAACTAAATGTTCTACACATCATCATGGGAAACTAATGCACAAATTACTACAAACTGCACTAAAAAATGAACGTAGTACCTGTTGCTTTAGAAGAAATATTTAACCCTCTCACGGCTGATGAGACCACGTGACACTCGTTGTAACTGGAAAATATATGGCTTCAACCATTAATTTCTTCATTTTTTTAAAAAAAACTCTCCTATTTGGTATATATGTTGTTAGGCAACTATTCAACAATATATCATATGTCATTCTATATATATATTATATTGTTATCCATTGTTACTATATACTACATACTATTCGCCATATCTCCCAAACTTATTTACATATTTTGACGAAATAAAGCTAAAATTGAAGAGGAAACCCCTCCACTTTGTCCTGTTGCGATAAGGGTCCTTTGCCCTTGAAGAAACGTTAAAATTCCTCTTCTAACATTTGTTTCTCTTTTTTAGTTTTTTTTCAAAATAAAACAGATTCGATTCCATTATATGTGGCTTTGACACACCATACTATGGTTAACGAATGCTAAAAGAGGAATATGTTACTGTGCCATTCAGAAGTACATACAGGGCATTCGTTAATATATGCAATTTCTTCACATTTTGAAAACCAAGTTAAACTTTCTGTACTACAAATCTGAATTTTGCATCACCCTGTATATTTTTTACAAATCTCAACCAAATATGCTAACTAAATGTTCTACACATCATCATGGGAAACTAATGCACAAATTACTACAAACTGCACTAAAAAATGAACGTAGTACCTGTTGCTTTAGAAGAAATATTTAACCCTCTCACGGCTGATGACAACACGTGACACTCGTTGTAACTGGAAAATATATGGCGTCAACCACTAATTTTTTCATTTTTTTAAAAAACTCTCCTATTTGGTACATATATGTTGTTAGGCAACTATTCAACAATATAGCATATGTCATTCTACATATATATTATATTCTTATCCATTGTTACTATATACTACATACTATTCGCCTTATCTCCCAAAGTTATTTACATATTTTGACGAAATAAAGCTCAAATTGAAGGGCAAACCCATCCATTTTGTACGGTTGCGTTACAGGTCCTTTGTCCTTGAAGAAACATTAAAATTCCTCTTATAACGTTTGTTTTTTTTTGGTTTTTTCAAAATAAAACAGATTCGATTCCATTATATGTGGCTTTGACACACCATACTATGGTTAACGAATGCTAAAAGAGGAATATGTTACTGTGCCATTTAGAAGTACATACAGGGCATTCGTTAATATATGCAATTTCTTCACATTTTGAAAACCAAGTTAAACTTTCTGTACTACAAAGCTGAATTTTGCATCACCCTGTATATTTTTTACAAATCTCAACCAAATATGCTAACTAAATGTTCTACACATCATCATGGGAAACTAATGCACAAATTACTACAAACTGCACTAAAAAATGAACGTAGTACCTGTTGCTTTAGAAGAAATATTTAAACCTCTCACGGCTGATGAGACCACGTGTCACTCGTTGTAACTGGAAAATATATGGCTTCAACCACTAATTTCTTCAATTTTTTTAAAAAAAACTCTCCTATTTGGTATATATGTTGTTAGGCAACTATTCAACAATATAGCATATGTCATTCTACATATATATTATATTGTTATCCATTGTTACTATATACTACATACTATTCGCCATATCTCCCAAACTTATTTACATATTTTGACGAAATAAAGCTCAAATTGAAGGGCAAACCCCTCCACTTTGTCCTGTTGCGATAGGGGTCCTTTGCCCTTGAAGAAATGTTAAAATTTTCCTTATAACGTTTGTTTCTGTTTTTTAGTTTTTTCAAAATAAAACAGATTCGATTCCATTATATGTGGCTTTGACACACCATACTATGGTTAACGAATTCTAAAAGAGGAATATGTTACTGTGCCATTCAGAAGTACATACAGGGCATTCGTTAATATATGCAATTTCTTCACATTTTGAAAACCAAGTTAAACTTTCTGTACTACAAAGCTGAATTTTGCATCACCCTGTATATTTTTTACAAATCTCAACCAAATATGCTAACTAAATGTTCTACACATCATCATGGGAAACTAATGCACAAATTACTACAAACTGCACTAAAAAATGAACGTAGTACCTGTTGCTTTAGAAGAAATATTTAACCCTCTCACGGCTGATGAGACCACGTGACACTCGTTGTAACTGGAAAATATATGGCTTCAACCACTAATTTCTTCATTTTTTTAAAAAAACTCTCCTATTTTGTACATATATGTTGTTAGGCAACTATTCAACAATATAGCATATGTCATTCTACATATATATTATATTCTTATCCATTGTTACTATATACTACATACTATTCGCCATATCTCCCAAAGTTATTTACATATTTTGACGAAATAAAGCTAAAATTGAAGAGGAAACCCCTCCATTTTGTCCTGTTGCGATAAGGGTCCTTTGCCCTTGAAGAAACATTAAAATTCCTCTTATAACGTTTATTTCTCTTTTTTAGTTTTTTCAAAATAAAACAGATTCGATTCCATTATATGTGGCTTTGACACACCATACTGTGCTTAACGAATGATAAAAGAGGAATATGTTACTGTGCCATTCAGAAGTACATACAGGGCATTCGTTAATATATGCACTTTCTTCACATTTTGAAACCAATTTATACTTTCTGTACTACAAAGCTGAATTTTGCATCACCCTGTATATTTTTTCCAAATCTCAACCAAATATGCTAACTAAATGTTCTACACATCATGATGGGAAAATAAATGCACAAATTACTACAAATTGCACTAAAAAATGAACGTAGTACCTGTTGCTTTAGAAGAAATAGTTAACCCTCTCACGGCTGATGAGACCACGTGACACTCGTTGTAACTGGAAAATGTATGGCTTCAACCACTAATTTCTTCATTTTTTTTAAAAAAACTCTCCTATTTGGTACATATATGTTGTTAGGCAACTATTCAACAATATAGCATATGTGATTCTACATATATATTATATTCTTATCCATTGTTACTATATACTACATACTATTCGCCATATCTCCCAAAGTTATTTACATATTTTGACGAAATAAAGCTCAAATTGAAGGGCAAACCCATCCATTTTGTACGGTTGCGTTACAGGTCCTTTGTCCTTGAAGAAACATTAAAATTCCTCTTATAACGTTTGTTTTTTTTTTTTTTTGGTTTTTTCAAAATAAAACAGATTCGATTCCATTATATGTGGCTTTGACACACCATACTATGGTTAACGAATGCTAAAAGAGGAATATGTTACTGTGCCATTCAGAAGTACATACAGGGCATTCGTTAATATATGCAATTTCTTCACATTTTGAAAACCAAGTTAAACTTTCTGTACTACAAAGCTGAATTTTGCATCACCCTGTATATTTTTTACAAATCTCAACCAAATATGCTAACTAAATGTTCTACACATCATCATGGGAAACTAATGCACAAATTACTACAAACTGCACTAAAAAATGAACGTAGTACCTGTTGCTTTAGAAGAAATATTTAACCCTCTCACGGCTGATGAGACCACGTGACACTCGTTGTAACTGGAAAATATATGGCTTCAACCATTAATTTCTTCATTTTTTTAAAAAAAACTCTCCTATTTGGTATATATGTTGTTAGGCAACTATTCAACAATATATCATATGTCATTCTACATATATATTATATTGTTATCCATTGTTACTATATACTACATACTATTCGCCATATCTCCCAAACTTATTTACATATTTTGACGAAATAAAGCTAAAATTGAAGAGGAAACCCCTCCACTTTGTCCTGTTGCGATAAGGGTCCTTTGCCCTTGAAGAAACGTTAAAATTCCTCTTCTAACATTTGTTTCTCTTTTTTAGTTTTTTTTTCAAAATAAAACAGATTCGATTCCATTATATGTGGCTTTGACACACCATACTATGGTTAACGAATGCTAAAAGAGGAATATGTTACTGTGCCATTCAGAAGTACATACAGGGCATTCGTTAATATATGCAATTTCTTCACATTTTGAAAACCAAGTTAAACTTTCTGTACTACAAAGCTGAATTTTGCATCACCCTGTATATTTTTTACAAATCTCAACCAAATATGCTAACTAAATGTTCTACACATCATCATGGGAAACTAATGCACAAATTACTACAAACTGCACTAAAAAATGAACGTAGTACCTGTTGCTTTAGAAGAAATATTTAACCCTCTCACGGCTGATGAGACCACGTGTCACTCGTTGTAACTGGAAAATATATGGCTTCAACCACTAATTTCTTCAATTTTTTTTAAAAAAAAAACTCTCCTATTTGGTATATATGTTGTTAGGCAACTATTCAACAATATAGCATATGTCATTCTACATATATATTATATTGTTATCCATTGTTACTATATACTACATACTATTCGCCATATCTCCCAAACTTATTTACATATTTTGACGAAATAAAGCTCAAATTGAAGGGCAAACCCCTCCACTTTGTCCTGTTGCGATAGGGGTCCTTTGCCCTTGAAGAAATGTTAAAATTTTCCTTATAACGTTTGTTTCTGTTTTTTAGTTTTTTCAAAATAAAACAGATTCGATTCCATTATATGTGGCTTTGACACACCATACTATGGTTAACGAATTCTAAAAGAGGAATATGTTACTGTGCCATTCAGAAGTACATACAGGGCATTCGTTAATATATGCAATTTCTTCACATTTTGAAAACCAAGTTAAACTTTCTGTACTACAAAGCTGAATTTTGCATCACCCTGTATATTTTTTACAAATCTCAACCAAATATGCTAACTAAATGTTCTACACATCATCATGGGAAACTAATGCACAAATTACTACAAACTGCACTAAAAAATGAACGTAGTACCTGTTGCTTTAGAAGAAATATTTAACCCTCTCACGGCTGATGAGACCACGTGACACTCGTTGTAACTGGAAAATATATGGCTTCAACCACTAATTTCTTCATTTTTTTAAAAAAACTCTCCTATTTTGTACATATATGTTGTTAGGCAACTATTCAACAATATAGCATATGTCATTCTACATATATATTATATTCTTATCCATTGTTACTATATACTACATACTATTCGCCATATCTCCCAAAGTTATTTACATATTTTGACGAAATAAAGCTAAAATTGAAGAGGAAACCCCTCCATTTTGTCCTGTTGCGATAAGGGTCCTTTGCCCTTGAAGAAACATTAAAATTCCTCTTATAACGTTTATTTCTCTTTTTTAGTTTTTTCAAAATAAAACAGATTCGATTCCATTATATGTGGCTTTGACACACCATACTGTGCTTAACGAATGATAAAAGAGGAATATGTTACTGTGCCATTCAGAAGTACATACAGGGCATTCGTTAATATATGCACTTTCTTCACATTTTGAAACCAATTTATACTTTCTGTACTACAAAGCTGAATTTTGCATCACCCTGTATATTTTTTCCAAATCTCAACCAAATATGCTAACTAAATGTTCTACACATCATGATGGGAAAATAAATGCACAAATTACTACAAATTGCACTAAAAAATGAACGTAGTACCTGTTGCTTTAGAAGAAATAGTTAACCCTCTCACGGCTGATGAGACCACGTGACACTCGTTGTAACTGGAAAATGTATGGCTTCAACCACTAATTTCTTCATTTTTTTTAAAAAAACTCTCCTATTTGGTACATATATGTTGTTAGGCAACTATTCAACAATATAGCATATGTGATTCTACATATATATTATATTCTTATCCATTGTTACTATATACTACATACTATTCGCCATATCTCCCAAAGTTATTTACATATTTTGACGAAATAAAGCTCAAATTGAAGGGCAAACCCATCCATTTTGTACGGTTGCGTTACAGGTCCTTTGTCCTTGAAGAAACATTAAAATTCCTCTTAAACGTTTTTTTTTTTTTTTTTTTAGTTTTTTCAAAATAAAACAGATTCGATTCCATTATATGTGGCTTTGACACACCATACTATGGTTAACGAATGCTAAAAGAGGAATATGTTACTGTGCCATTCAGAAGTACATACAGGGCATTCGTTAATATATGCAATTTCTTCACATTTTGAAAACCAAGTTAAACTTTCTGTACTACAAAGCTGAATTTTGCATCACCCTGTATATTTTTTACAAATCTCAACCAAATATGCTAACTAAATGTTCTACACATCATCATGGGAAACTAATGCACAAATTACTACAAACTGCACTAAAAAATGAACGTAGTACCTGTTGCTTTAGAAGAAATATTTAACCCTCTCACGGCTGATGAGACCACGTGACACTCGTTGTAACTGGAAAATATATGGCTTCAACCATTAATTTCTTCATTTTTTTAAAAAAAACTCTCCTATTTGGTATATATGTTGTTAGGCAACTATTCAACAATATATCATATGTCATTCTACATATATATTATATTGTTATCCATTGTTACTATATACTACATACTATTCGCCATATCTCCCAAACTTATTTACATATTTTGACGAAATAAAGCTAAAATTGAAGAGGAAACCCCTCCACTTTGTCCTGTTGCGATAAGGGTCCTTTGCCCTTGAAGAAACGTTAAAATTCCTCTTCTAACATTTGTTTCTCTTTTTTAGTTTTTTTTCAAAATAAAACAGATTCGATTCCATTATATGTGGCTTTGACACACCATACTATGGTTAAGGAATGCTAAAAGAGGAATATGTTACTGTGCCATTCAGAAGTACATACAGGGCATTCGTTAATATATGCAATTTCTTCACATTTTGAAAACCAAGTTAAACTTTCTGTACTACAAATCTGAATTTTGCATCACCCTGTATATTTTTTACAAATCTCAACCAAATATGCTAACTAAATGTTCTACACATCATCATGGGAAACTAATGCACAAATTACTACAAACTGCACTAAAAAATGAACGTAGTACCTGTTGCTTTAGAAGAAATATTTAACCCTCTCACGGCTGATGAGACCACGTGACACTCGTTGTAACTGGAAAATATATGGCTTCAACCACTAATTTCTTCATTTTTTTAAAAAACTCTCCTATTTGGTACATATATGTTGTTAGGCAACTATTCAACAATATAGCATATGTCATTCTACATATATATTATATTCTTATCCATTGTTACTATATACTACATACTATTCGCCTTATCTCCCAAAGTTATTTACATATTTTGACGAAATAAAGCTCAAATTGAAGGGCAAACCCATCCATTTTGTACGGTTGCGTTACTGGTCCTTTGTCCTTGAAGAAACATTAAAATTCCTCTTATAACGTTTGTTTTTTTTTTGGTTTTTTCAAAATAAAACAGATTCGATTCCATTATATGTGGCTTTGACACACCATACTATGGTTAACGAATGCTAAAAGAGGAATATGTTACTGTGCCATTTAGAAGTACATACAGGGCATTCGTTAATATATGCAATTTCTTCACATTTTGAAAACCAAGTTAAACTTTCTGTACTACAAAGCTGAATTTTGCATCACCCTGTATATTTTTTACAAATCTCAACCAAATATGCTAACTAAATGTTCTACACATCATCATGGGAAACTAATGCACAAATTACTACAAACTGCACTAAAAAATGAACGTAGTACCTGTTGCTTTAGAAGAAATATTTAACCCTCTCACGGCTGATGAGACCACGTGTCACTCGTTGTAACTGGAAAATATATGGCTTCAACCACTAATTTCTTCAATTTTTTTAAAAAAAACTCTCCTATTTGGTATATATGTTGTTAGGCAACTATTCAACAATATAGCATATGTCATTCTACATATATATTATATTGTTATCCATTGTTACTATATACTACATACTATTCGCCATATCTCCCAAACTTATTTACATATTTTGACGAAATAAAGCTCAAATTGAAGGGCAAACCCCTCCACTTTGTCCTGTTGCGATAGGGGTCCTTTGCCCTTGAAGAAATGTTAAAATTTTCCTTATAACGTTTGTTTCTGTTTTTTAGTTTTTTCAAAATAAAACAGATTCGATTCCATTATATGTGGCTTTGACACACCATACTATGGTTAACGAATTCTAAAAGAGGAATATGTTACTGTGCCATTCAGAAGTACATACAGGGCATTCGTTAATATATGCAATTTCTTCACATTTTGAAAACCAAGTTAAACTTTCTGTACTACAAAGCTGAATTTTGCATCACCCTGTATATTTTTTACAAATCTCAACCAAATATGCTAACTAAATGTTCTACACATCATCATGGGAAACTAATGCACAAATTACTACAAACTGCACTAAAAAATGAACGTAGTACCTGTTGCTTTAGAAGAAATATTTAACCCTCTCACGGCTGATGAGACCACGTGACACTCGTTGTAACTGGAAAATATATGGCTTCAACCACTAATTTCTTCATTTTTTTTAAAAAACTCTCCTATTTTGTACATATATGTTGTTAGGCAACTATTCAACAATATAGCATATGTCATTCTACATATATATTATATTCTTATCCATTGTTACTATATACTACATACTATTCGCCATATCTCCCAAAGTTATTTACATATTTTGACGAAATAAAGCTAAAATTGAAGAGGAAACCCCTCCATTTTGTCCTGTTGCGATAAGGGTCCTTTGCCCTTGAAGAAATGTTAAAATTTTCCTTATAACGTTTGTTTCTCTTTTTTAGTTTTTTCAAAATAAAACAGATTCGATTCCATTATATGTGGCTTTGACACACCATGCTGTGCTTAACGAATGATAAAAGAGGAATATGTTACTGTGCCATTCAGAAGTACATACAGGGCATTCGTTAATATATGCACTTTCTTCACATTTGAAACCAATTTATACTTTCTGTACTACAAAGCTGAATTTTGCATCACCCTGTATATTTTTTCCAAATCTCAACCAAATATGCTAACTAAATGTTCTACACATCATGATGGGAAAATAAATGCACAAATTACTACAAATTGCACTAAAAAATGAACGTAGTACCTGTTGCTTTAGAAGAAATAGTTAACCCTCTCACGGCTGATGAGACCACGTGACACTCGTTGTAACTGGAAAATGTATGGCTTCAACCACTAATTTCTTCATTTTTTTTAAAAAAACTCTCCTATTTGGTACATATATGTTGTTAGGCAACTATTCAACAATATAGCATATGTGATTCTACATATATATTATATTCTTATCCATTGTTACTATATACTACATACTATTCGCCATATCTCCCAAAGTTATTTACATATTTTGGCGAAATAAAGCTCAAATTGAAGGGCAAACCCATCCATTTTGTACGGTTGCGTTACAGGTCCTTTGTCCTTGAAGAAACATTAAAATTCCTCTTAAACGTTTTTTTTTTTTTTTTTTTTTTTTTAGTTTTTTCAAAATAAAACAGATTCGATTCCATTATATGTGGCTTTGACACACCATACTATGGTTAACGAATGCTAAAAGAGGAATATGTTACTGTGCCATTCAGAAGTACATACAGGGCATTCGTTAATATATGCAATTTCTTCACATTTTTAAAACCAATTTATACTTTCTGTACTACAAAGCTGAATTTTGCATCACCCTGTATATTTTTTACAAATCTCAACCAAATATGCTAACTAAATGTTCTACACATCATCATGGGAAACTAATGCACAAATTACTACAAACTGCACTAAAAAATGAACGTAGTACCTGTTGCTTTAGAAGAAATATTTAACCCTCTCAGGGCTGATGAGACCACGTGACACTCGTTGTAACTGGAAAATATATGGCTTCAACCACTAATTTCTTCAATTTTTTTTAAAAAAACTCTCCTATTTGGTACATATATGTTGTTAGGCAACTATTCAACAATATATCATATGTCATTCTACATATATATTATATTGTTATCCATTGTTACTATATACTACATACTATTCGCCATATCTCCCAAACTTATTTACATATTTTGACGAAATAAAGCTAAAATTGTAGAGGAAACCCCTCCACTTTGTCCTGTTGCGATAAGGGTCCATTGCCCTTGAAGAAACGTTAAAATTCCTCTTCTAACATTTGTTTCTCTTTTTTAGTTTTTTTTCAAAATAAAACAGATTCGATTCCATTATATGTGGCTTTGACACACCATACTATGGTTAACGAATGCTAAAAGAGGAATATGTTACTGTGCCATTCAGAAGTACATACAGGGCATTCGTTAATATATGCAATTTCTTCACATTTTGAAAACCAAGTTAAACTTTCTGTACTACAAATCTGAATTTTGCATCACCCTGTATATTTTTTACAAATCTCAACCAAATATGCTAACTAAATGTTCTACACATCATCATGGGAAACTAATGCACAAATTACTACAAACTGCACTAAAAAATGAACGTAGTACCTGTTGCTTTAGAAGAAATATTTAACCCTCTCACGGCTGATGAGACCACGTGACACTCGTTGTAACTGGAAAATATATGGCTTCAACCACTAATTTCTTCATTTTTTTAAAAAACTCTCCTATTTGGTACATATATGTTGTTAGGCAACTATTCAACAATATAGCATATGTCATTCTACATATATATTATATTCTTATCCATTGTTACTATATACTACATACTATTCGCCTTATCTCCCAAAGTTATTTACATATTTTGACGAAATAAAGCTCAAATTGAAGGGCAAACCCATCCATTTTGTACGGTTGCGTTACAGGTCCTTTGTCCTTGAAGAAACATTAAAATTCCTCTTATAACGTTTGTTTTTTTTTGGTTTTTTCAAAATAAAACAGATTCGATTCCATTATATGTGGCTTTGACACACCATACTATGGTTAACGAATGCTAAAAGAGGAATATGTTACTGTGCCATTTAGAAGTACATACAGGGCATTCGTTAATATATGCAATTTCTTCACATTTTGAAAACCAAGTTAAACTTTCTGTACTACAAAGCTGAATTTTGCATCACCCTGTATATTTTTTACAAATCTCAACCAAATATGCTAACTAAATGTTCTACACATCATCATGGGAAACTAATGCACAAATTACTACAAACTGCACTAAAAAATGAACGTAGTACCTGTTGCTTTAGAAGAAATATTTAACCCTCTCACGGCTGATGAGACCACGTGTCACTCGTTGTAACTGGAAAATATATGGCTTCAACCACTAATTTCTTCAATTTTTTTAAAAAAAACTCTCCTATTTGGTATATATGTTGTTAGGCAACTATTCAACAATATAGCATATGTCATTCTACATATATATTATATTGTTATCCATTGTTACTATATACTACATACTATTCGCCATATCTCCCAAACTTATTTACATATTTTGACGAAATAAAGCTCAAATTGAAGGGCAAACCCCTCCACTTTGTCCTGTTGCGATAGGGGTCCTTTGCCCTTGAAGAAATGTTAAAATTTTCCTTATAACGTTTGTTTCTGTTTTTTAGTTTTTTCAAAATAAAACAGATTCGATTCCATTATATGTGGCTTTGACACACCATACTATGGTTAACGAATTCTAAAAGAGGAATATGTTACTGTGCCATTCAGAAGTACATACAGGGCATTCGTTAATATATGCAATTTCTTCACATTTTGAAAACCAAGTTAAACTTTCTGTACTACAAAGCTGAATTTTGCATCACCCTGTATATTTTTTACAAATCTCAACCAAATATGCTAACTAAATGTTCTACACATCATCATGGGAAACTAATGCACAAATTACTACAAACTGCACTAAAAAATGAACGTAGTACCTGTTGCTTTAGAAGAAATATTTAACCCTCTCACGGCTGATGAGACCACGTGACACTCGTTGTAACTGGAAAATATATGGCTTCAACCACTAATTTCTTCATTTTTTTAAAAAAACTCTCCTATTTTGTACATATATGTTGTTAGGCAACTATTCAACAATATAGCATATGTCATTCTACATATATATTATATTCTTATCCATTGTTACTATATACTACATACTATTCGCCATATCTCCCAAAGTTATTTACATATTTTGACGAAATAAAGCTAAAATTGAAGAGGAAACCCCTCCATTTTGTCCTGTTGCGATAAGGGTCCTTTGCCCTTGAAGAAATGTTAAAATTTTCCTTATAACGTTTGTTTCTCTTTTTTAGTTTTTTCAAAATAAAACAGATTCGATTCCATTATATGTGGCTTTGACACACCATGCTGTGCTTAACGAATGATAAAAGAGGAATATGTTACTGTGCCATTCAGAAGTACATACAGGGCATTCGTTAATATATGCACTTTCTTCACATTTTGAAACCAATTTATACTTTCTGTACTACAAAGCTGAATTTTGCATCACCCTGTATATTTTTTCCAAATCTCAACCAAATATGCTAACTAAATGTTCTACACATCATGATGGGAAAATAAATGCACAAATTACTACAAATTGCACTAAAAAATGAACGTAGTACCTGTTGCTTTAGAAGAAATAGTTAACCCTCTCACGGCTGATGAGACCACGTGACACTCGTTGTAACTGGAAAATGTATGGCTTCAACCACTAATTTCTTCATTTTTTTAAAAAAAACTCTCCTATTTGGTACATATATGTTGTTAGGCAACTATTCAACAATATAGCATATGTGATTCTACATATATATTATATTCTTATCCATTGTTACTATATACTACATACTATTCGCCATATCTCCCAAAGTTATTTACATATTTTGGCGAAATAAAGCTCAAATTGAAGGGCAAACCCATCCATTTTGTACGGTTGCGTTACAGGTCCTTTGTCCTTGAAGAAACATTAAAATTCCTCTTAAACGTTTTTTTTTTTTTTTTTTTTTTTTAGTTTTTTCAAAATAAAACAGATTCGATTCCATTATATGTGGCTTTGACACACCATACTATGGTTAACGAATGCTAAAAGAGGAATATGTTACTGTGCCATTCAGAAGTACATACAGGGCATTCGTTAATATATGCAATTTCTTCACATTTTTAAAACCAATTTATACTTTCTGTACTACAAAGCTGAATTTTGCATCACCCTGTATATTTTTTACAAATCTCAACCAAATATGCTAACTAAATGTTCTACACATCATCATGGGAAACTAATGCACAAATTACTACAAACTGCACTAAAAAATGAACGTAGTACCTGTTGCTTTAGAAGAAATATTTAACCCTCTCACGGCTGATGAGACCACGTGACACTCGTTGTAACTGGAAAATATATGGCTTCAACCACTAATTTCTTCAATTTTTTTTAAAAAAACTCTCCTATTTGGTACATATATGTTGTTAGGCAACTATTCAACAATATATCATATGTCATTCTACATATATATTATATTGTTATCCATTGTTACTATATACTACATACTATTCGCCATATCTCCCAAACTTATTTACATATTTTGACGAAATAAAGCTAAAATTGAAGAGGAAACCCCTCCACTTTGTCCTGTTGCGATAAGGGTCCATTGCCCTTGAAGAAACGTTAAAATTCCTCTTCTAACATTTGTTTCTCTTTTTTAGTTTTTTTTCAAAATAAAACAGATTCGATTCCATTATATGTGGCTTTGACACACCATACTATGGTTAACGAATGCTAAAAGAGGAATATGTTACTGTGCCATTCAGAAGTACATACAGGGCATTCGTTAATATATGCAATTTCTTCACATTTTGAAACCAAGTTAAACTTTCTGTACTACAAATCTGAATTTTGCATCACCCTGTATATTTTTTACAAATCTCAACCAAATATGCTAACTAAATGTTCTACACATCATCATGGGAAACTAATGCACAAATTACTACAAACTGCACTAAAAAATGAACGTAGTACCTGTTGCTTTAGAAGAAATATTTAACCCTCTCACGGCTGATGAGACCACGTGACACTCGTTGTAACTGGAAAATATATGGCTTCAACCACTAATTTCTTCATTTTTTTAAAAAACTCTCCTATTTGGTACATATATGTTGTTAGGCAACTATTCAACAATATAGCATATGTCATTCTACATATATATTATATTCTTATCCATTGTTACTATATACTACATACTATTCGCCTTATCTCCCAAAGTTATTTACATATTTTGACGAAATAAAGCTCAAATTGAAGGGCAAACCCATCCATTTTGTACGGTTGCGTTACAGGTCCTTTGTCCTTGAAGAAACATTAAAATTCCTCTTATAACGTTTGTTTTTTTTTTTGGTTTTTTCAAAATAAAACAGATTCGATTCCATTATATGTGGCTTTGACACACCATACTATGGTTAACGAATGCTAAAAGAGGAATATGTTACTGTGCCATTTAGAAGTACATACAGGGCATTCGTTAATATATGCAATTTCTTCACATTTTGAAAACCAAGTTAAACTTTCTGTACTACAAAGCTGAATTTTGCATCACCCTGTATATTTTTTACAAATCTCAACCAAATATGCTAACTAAATGTTCTACACATCATCATGGGAAACTAATGCACAAATTACTACAAACTGCACTAAAAAATGAACGTAGTACCTGTTGCTTTAGAAGAAATATTTAACCCTCTCACGGCTGATGAGACCACGTGTCACTCGTTGTAACTGGAAAATATATGGCTTCAACCACTAATTTCTTCAATTTTTTAAAAAAAAACTCTCCTATTTGGTATATATGTTGTTAGGCAACTATTCAACAATATAGCATATGTCATTCTACATATATATTATATTGTTATCCATTGTTACTATATACTACATACTATTCGCCATATCTCCCAAACTTATTTACATATTTTGACGAAATAAAGCTCAAATTGAAGGGCAAACCCCTCCACTTTGTCCTGTTGCGATAGGGGTCCTTTGCCCTTGAAGAAATGTTAAAATTTTCCTTATAACGTTTGTTTCTGTTTTTTAGTTTTTTCAAAATAAAACAGATTCGATTCCATTATATGTGGCTTTGACACACCATACTATGGTTAACGAATTCTAAAAGAGGAATATGTTACTGTGCCATTCAGAAGTACATACAGGGCATTCGTTAATATATGCAATTTCTTCACATTTTGAAAACCAAGTTAAACTTTCTGTACTACAAAGCTGAATTTTGCATCACCCTGTATATTTTTTACAAATCTCAACCAAATATGCTAACTAAATGTTCTACACATCATCATGGGAAACTAATGCACAAATTACTACAAACTGCACTAAAAAATGAACGTAGTACCTGTTGCTTTAGAAGAAATATTTAACCCTCTCACGGCTGATGAGACCACGTGACACTCGTTGTAACTGGAAAATATATGGCTTCAACCACTAATTTCTTCATTTTTTTAAAAAAACTCTCCTATTTTGTACATATATGTTGTTAGGCAACTATTCAACAATATAGCATATGTCATTCTACATATATATTATATTCTTATCCATTGTTACTATATACTACATACTATTCGCCATATCTCCCAAAGTTATTTACATATTTTGACGAAATAAAGCTAAAATTGAAGAGGAAACCCCTCCATTTTGTCCTGTTGCGATAAGGGTCCTTTGCCCTTGAAGAAACATTAAAATTCCTCTTATAACGTTTATTTCTCTTTTTTATTTTTTTCAAAATAAAACAGATTCGATTCCATTATATGTGGCTTTGACACACCATACTGTGCTTAACGAATGATAAAAGAGGAATATGTTACTGTGCCATTCAGAAGTACATACAGGGCATTCGTTAATATATGCACTTTCTTCACATTTTGAAACCAATTTATACTTTCTGTACTACAAAGCTGAATTTTGCATCACCCTGTATATTTTTTCCAAATCTCAACCAAATATGCTAACTAAATGTTCTACACATCATGATGGGAAAATAAATGCACAAATTACTACAAATTGCACTAAAAAATGAACGTAGTACCTGTTGCTTTAGAAGAAATAGTTAACCCTCTCACGGCTGATGAGACCACGTGACACTCGTTGTAACTGGAAAATGTATGGCTTCAACCACTAATTTCTTCATTTTTTTTAAAAAAACTCTCCTATTTGGTACATATATGTTGTTAGGCAACTATTCAACAATATAGCATATGTGATTCTACATATATATTATATTCTTATCCATTGTTACTATATACTACATACTATTCGCCATATCTCCCAAAGTTATTTACATATTTTGACGAAATAAAGCTCAAATTGAAGGGCAAACCCATCCATTTTGTACGGTTGCGTTACAGGTCCTTTGTCCTTGAAGAAACATTAAAATTCCTCTTAAACGTTTTTTTTTTTTTTTTTTTTTTAGTTTTTTCAAAATAAAACAGATTCGATTCCATTATATGTGGCTTTGACACACCATACTATGGTTAACGAATGCTAAAAGAGGAATATGTTACTGTGCCATTCAGAAGTACATACAGGGCATTCGTTAATATATGCAATTTCTTCACATTTTGAAAACCAATTTATACTTTCTGTACTACAAAGCTGAATTTTGCATCACCCTGTATATTTTTTACAAATCTCAACCAAATATGCTAACTAAATGTTCTACACATCATCATGGGAAACTAATGCACAAATTACTACAAACTGCACTAAAAAATGAACGTAGTACCTGTTGCTTTAGAAGAAATATTTAACCCTCTCACGGCTGATGAGACCACGTGACACTCGTTGTAACTGGAAAATATATGGCTTCAACCACTAATTTCTTCAATTTTTTTAAAAAAACTCTCCTATTTGGTACATATATGTTGTTAGGCAACTATTCAACAATATAGCATATGTGATTCTACATATATATTATATTGTTATCCATTGTTACTATATACTACATACTATTCGCCATATCTCCCAAACTTATTTACATATTTTGACGAAATAAAGCTAAAATTGAAGAGGAAACCCCTCCACTTTGTCCTGTTGCGATAAGGATCCTTTGCCCTTGAAGAAACGTTAAAATTTTCCTTATAACGTTTGTTTCTGTTTTTTAGTTTTTTCAAAATAAAACAGATTCGATTCCATTATATGTGGCTTAGACACACCATACTATGGTTAACGAATGCTAAAAGAGGAATATGTTACTCTGCCATTCAGAAGTACATACAGGGCATTCGTTAATATATGCAATTTCTTCACATTTTGAAAACCAAGTTAAACTTTCTGTACTACAAAGCTGAATTTTGCATCACCCTGTATATTTTTTACAAATCTCAACCAAATATGCTAACTAAATGTTCTACACATCATCATGGGAAACTAATGCACAAATTACTACAAACTGCACTAAAAAATGAACGTAGTACCTGTTGCTTTAGAAGAAATATTTAACCCTCTCACGGCTGATGAGACCACGTGACACTCGTTGTAACTGGAAAATATATGGCTTCAACCATTAATTTCTTCATTTTTTTAAAAAAAACTCTCCTATTTGGTATATATGTTGTTAGGCAACTATTCAACAATATATCATATGTCATTCTACATATATATTATATTGTTATCCATTGTTACTATATACTACATACTATTCGCCATATCTCCCAAACTTATTTACATATTTTGACGAAATAAAGCTAAAATTGAAGAGGAAACCCCTCCACTTTGTCCTGTTGCGATAAGGGTCCTTTGCCCTTGAAGAAACGTTAAAATTCCTCTTCTAACATTTGTTTCTCTTTTTTAGTTTTTTTTCAAAATAAAACAGATTCGATTCCATTATATGTGGCTTTGACACACCATACTATGGTTAACGAATGCTAAAAGAGGAATATGTTACTGTGCCATTCAGAAGTACATACAGGGCATTCGTTAATATATGCAATTTCTTCACATTTTGAAAACCAAGTTAAACTTTCTGTACTACAAATCTGAATTTTGCATCACCCTGTATATTTTTTACAAATCTCAACCAAATATGCTAACTAAATGTTCTACACATCATCATGGGAAACTAATGCACAAATTACTACAAACTGCACTAAAAAATGAACGTAGTACCTGTTGCTTTAGAAGAAATATTTAACCCTCTCACGGCTGATGAGACCACGTGACACTCGTTGTAACTGGAAAATATATGGCTTCAACCACTAATTTCTTCATTTTTTTAAAAAACTCTCCTATTTGGTACATATATGTTGTTAGGCAACTATTCAACAATATAGCATATGTCATTCTACATATATATTATATTCTTATCCATTGTTACTATATACTACATACTATTCGCCTTATCTCCCAAAGTTATTTACATATTTTGACGAAATAAAGCTCAAATTGAAGGGCAAACCCATCCATTTTGTACGGTTGCGTTACAGGTCCTTTGTCCTTGAAGAAACATTAAAATTCCTCTTATAACGTTTGTTTTTTTTTTGGTTTTTTCAAAATAAAACAGATTCGATTCCATTATATGTGGCTTTGACACACCATACTATGGTTAACGAATGCTAAAAGAGGAATATGTTACTGTGCCATTTAGAAGTACATACAGGGCATTCGTTAATATATGCAATTTCTTCACATTTTGAAAACCAAGTTAAACTTTCTGTACTACAAAGCTGAATTTTGCATCACCCTGTATATTTTTTACAAATCTCAACCAAATATGCTAACTAAATGTTCTACACATCATCATGGGAAACTAACGCACAAATTACTACAAACTGCACTAAAAAATGAACGTAGTACCTGTTGCTTTAGAAGAAATATTTAACCCTCTCACGGCTGATGAGACCACGTGTCACTCGTTGTAACTGGAAAATATATGGCTTCAACCACTAATTTCTTCAATTTTTTTAAAAAAAACTCTCCTATTTGGTATATATGTTGTTAGGCAACTATTCAACAATATAGCATATGTCATTCTACATATATATTATATTGTTATCCATTGTTACTATATACTACATACTATTCGCCATATCTCCCAAACTTATTTACATATTTTGACGAAATAAAGCTCAAATTGAAGGGCAAACCCCTCCACTTTGTCCTGTTGCGATAGGGGTCCTTTGCCCTTGAAGAAATGTTAAAATTTTCCTTATAACGTTTGTTTCTGTTTTTTAGTTTTTTCAAAATAAAACAGATTCGATTCCATTATATGTGGCTTTGACACACCATACTATGGTTAACGAATTCTAAAAGAGGAATATGTTACTGTGCCATTCAGAAGTACATACAGGGCATTCGTTAATATATGCAATTTCTTCACATTTTGAAAACCAAGTTAAACTTTCTGTACTACAAAGCTGAATTTTGCATCACCCTGTATATTTTTTACAAATCTCAACCAAATATGCTAACTAAATGTTCTACACATCATCATGGGAAACTAATGCACAAATTACTACAAACTGCACTAAAAAATGAACGTAGTACCTGTTGCTTTAGAAGAAATATTTAACCCTCTCACGGCTGATGAGACCACGTGACACTCGTTGTAACTGGAAAATATATGGCTTCAACCACTAATTTCTTCATTTTTTTAAAAAAACTCTCCTATTTTGTACATATATGTTGTTAGGCAACTATTGAACAATATAGCATATGTCATTCTACATATATATTATATTCTTATCCATTGTTACTATATACTACATACTATTCGCCATATCTCCCAAAGTTATTTACATATTTTGACGAAATAAAGCTCAAATTGAAGAGGAAACCCCTCCATTTTGTCCTGTTGCGATAAGGGTCCTTTGCCCTTGAAGAAACATTAAAATTCCTCTTATAACGTTTGTTTCTGTTTTTTAGTTTTTTCAAAATAAAACAGATTCGATTCCATTATATGTGGCTTAGACACACCATACTATGGTTAACGAATGCTAAAAGAGGAATATGTTACTCTGCCATTCAGAAGTACATACAGGGCATTCGTTAATATATGCAATTTCTTCACATTTTGAAAACCAAGTTAAACTTTCTGTACTACAAAGCTGAATTTTGCATCACCCTGTATATTTTTTACAAATCTCAACCAAATATGCTAACTAAATGTTCTACACATCATCATGGGAAACTAATGCACAAATTACTACAAACTGCACTAAAAAATGAACGTAGTACCTGTTGCTTTAGAAGAAATATTTAACCCTCTCACGGCTGATGAGACCACGTGACACTCGTTGTAACTGGAAAATATATGGCTTCAACCACTAATTGTTCAATTTTTTTTAAAAAACTCTCCTATTTGGTATATATGTTGTTAGGCAACTATTCAACAATATATCATATGTCATTCTACATATATATTATATTGTTATCCATTGTTACTATATACTACATACTATTCGCCATATCTCCCAAACTTATTTACATATTTTGACGAAATAAAGCTAAAATTGAAGAGGAAACCCCTCCACTTTGTCCTGTTGCGATAAGGATCCTTTGCCCTTGAAGAAACGTTAAAATTTTCCTTATAACGTTTGTTTCTGTTTTTTAGTTTTTTCAAAATAAAACAGATTCGATTCCATTATATGTGGCTTTGACACACCATACTATGGTTAACGAATGCTAAAAGAGGAATATGTTACTCTGCCATTCAGAAGTACATACAGGGCATTCGTTAATATATGCAATTTCTTCACATTTTGAAAACCAAGTTAAACTTTCTGTACTACAAAGCTGAATTTTGCATCACCCTGTATATTTTTTACAAATCTCAACCAAATATGCTAACTAAATGTTCTACACATCATCATGGGAAACTAATGCACAAATTACTACAAACTGCACTAAAAAATGAACGTAGTACCTGTTGCTTTAGAAGAAATATTTAACCCTCTCACGGCTGATGAGACCACGTGACACTCGTTGTAACTGGAATATATATGGCTTCAACCACTAATTTCTTCATTTTTTTAAAAAACTCTCCTATTTGGTACATATATGTTGTTAGGCAACTATTCAACAATATAGCATATGTCATTCTACATATATATTATATTCTTATCCATTGTTACTATATACTACATACTATTCGCCATATCTCTCAAAGTTATTTACATATTTTGACGAAATAAAGCTCAAATTGAAGGGCAAACCCATCCATTTTGTACGGTTGCGTTACAGGTCCTTTGTCCTTGAAGAAACATTAAAATTCCTCTTATAACGTTTGTTTTTTTTGGTTTTTTCAAAATAAAACAGATTCGATTCCATTATATGTGGCTTTGACACACCATACTATGGTTAACGAATGCTAAAAGAGGAATATGTTACTGTGCCATTCAGAAGTACATACAGGGCATTCGTTAATATATGCAATTTCTTCACATTTTGAAAACCAAGTTAAACTTTCTGTACTACAAAGCTGAATTTTGCATCACCCTGTATATTTTTTACAAATCTCAACCAAATATGCTAACTAAATGTTCTACACATCATCATGGGAAACTAATGCACAAATTACTACAAACTGCACTAAAAAATGAACGTAGTACCTGTTGCTTTAGAAGAAATATTTAACCCTCTCACGGCTGATGAGACCACGTGACACTCGTTGTAACTGGAAAATATATGGCTTCAACCATTAATTTCTTCATTTTTTTAAAAAAAACTCTCCTATTTTGTATATATGTTGTTAGGCAACTATTCAACAATATATCATATGTCATTCTACATATATATTATATTGTTATCCATTGTTATTATATACTACATACTATTCGCCATATCTCCCAAACTTATTTACATATTTTGACGAAATAAAGCTAAAATTGAAGAGGAAACCCCTCCACTTTGTCCTGTTGCGATAAGGGTCCTTTGCCCTTGAAGAAACGTTAAAATTCCTCTTCTAACATTTGTTTCTCTTTTTTAGTTTTTTTTTCAAAATAAAACAGATTCGATTCCATTATATGTGGCTTTGACACACCATACTATGGTTAACGAATTCTAAAAGAGGAATATGTTACTGTGCCATTCAGAAGTACATACAGGGCATTCGTTAATATATGCAATTTCTTCACATTTTGAAAACCAAGTTAAACTTTCTGTACTACAAAGCTGAATTTTGCATCACCCTGTATATTTTTTACAAATCTCAACCAAATATGCTAACTAAATGTTCTACACATCATCATGGGAAACTAATGCACAAATTACTACAAACTGCACTAAAAAATGAACGTAGTACCTGTTGCTTTAGAAGAAATATTTAACCCTCTCACGGCTGATGAGACCACGTGACACTCGTTGTAACTGGAAAATATATGGCTTCAACCATTAATTTCTTCATTTTTTAAAAAAAAACTCTCCTATTTGGTATATATGTTGTTAGGCAACTATTCAACAATATATCATATGTCATTCTACATATATATTATATTGTTATCCATTGTTACTATATACTACATACTATTCGCCATATCTCCCAAACTTATTTACATATTTTGACGAAATAAAGCTAAAATTGAAGAGGAAACCCCTCCACTTTGTCCTGTTGCGATAAGGGTCCTTTGCCCTTGAAGAAACGTTAAAATTCCTCTTCTAACATTTGTTTCTCTTTTTTAGTTTTTTTTCAAAATAAAACAGATTCGATTCCATTATATGTGGCTTTGACACACCATACTATGGTTAACGAATGCTAAAAGAGGAATATGTTACTGTGCCATTCAGAAGTACATACAGGGCATTCGTTAATATATGCAATTTCTTCACATTTTGAAAACCAAGTTAAACTTTCTGTACTACAAATCTGAATTTTGCATCACCCTGTATATTTTTTACAAATCTCAACCAAATATGCTAACTAAATGTTCTACACATCATCATGGGAAACTAATGCACAAATTACTACAAACTGCACTAAAAAATGAACGTAGTACCTGTTGCTTTAGAAGAAATATTTAACCCTCTCACGGCTGATGAGACCACGTGACACTCGTTGTAACTGGAAAATATATGGCTTCAACCACTAATTTCTTCATTTTTTTAAAAACTCTCCTATTTGGTACATATATGTTGTTAGGCAACTATTCAACAATATAGCATATGTCATTCTACATATATATTATATTCTTATCCATTGTTACTATATACTACATACTATTCGCCTTATCTCCCAAAGTTATTTACATATTTTGACGAAATAAAGCTCAAATTGAAGGGCAAACCCATCCATTTTGTACGGTTGCGTTACAGGTCCTTTGTCCTTGAAGAAACATTAAAATTCCTCTTGTAACGTTTGTTTTTTTTTGGTTTTTTCAAAATAAAACAGATTCGATTCCATTATATGTGGCTTTGACACACCATACTATGGTTAACGAATGCTAAAAGAGGAATATGTTACTGTGCCATTTAGAAGTACATACAGGGCATTCGTTAATATATGCAATTTCTTCACATTTTGAAAACCAAGTTAAACTTTCTGTACTACAAAGCTGAATTTTGCATCACCCTGTATATTTTTTACAAATCTCAACCAAATATGCTAACTAAATGTTCTACACATCATCATGGGAAACTAACGCACAAATTACTACAAACTGCACTAAAAAATGAACGTAGTACCTGTTGCTTTAGAAGAAATATTTAACCCTCTCACGGCTGATGAGACCACGTGTCACTCGTTGTAACTGGAAAATATATGGCTTCAACCACTAATTTCTTCAATTTTTTTAAAAAAAACTCTCCTATTTGGTATATATGTTGTTAGGCAACTATTCAACAATATAGCATATGTCATTCTACATATATATTATATTGTTATCCATTGTTACTATATACTACATACTATTCGCCATATCTCCCAAACTTATTTACATATTTTGACGAAATAAAGCTCAAATTGAAGTGCAAACCCCTCCACTTTGTCCTGTTGCGATAGGGGTCCTTTGCCCTTGAAGAAATGTTAAAATTTTCCTTATAACGTTTGTTTCTGTTTTTTAGTTTTTTCAAAATAAAACAGATTCGATTCCATTATATGTGGCTTTGACACACCATACTATGGTTAACGAATTCTAAAAGAGGAATATGTTACTGTGCCATTCAGAAGTACATACAGGGCATTCGTTAATATATGCAATTTCTTCACATTTTGAAAACCAAGTTAAACTTTCTGTACTACAAAGCTGAATTTTGCATCACCCTGTATATTTTTTACAAATCTCAACCAAATATGCTAACTAAATGTTCTACACATCATCATGGGAAACTAATGCACAAATTACTACAAACTGCACTAAAAAATGAACGTAGTACCTGTTGCTTTAGAAGAAATATTTAACCCTCTCACGGCTGATGAGACCACGTGACACTCGTTGTAACTGGAAAATATATGGCTTCAACCACTAATTTCTTCATTTTTTTAAAAAAACTCTCCTATTTTGTACATATATGTTGTTAGGCAACTATTGAACAATATAGCATATGTCATTCTACATATATATTATATTCTTATCCATTGTTACTATATACTACATACTATTCGCCATATCTCCCAAAGTTATTTACATATTTTGACGAAATAAAGCTCAAATTGAAGAGGAAACCCCTCCATTTTGTCCTGTTGCGATAAGGGTCCTTTGCCCTTGAAGAAACATTAAAATTCCTCTTATAACGTTTGTTTCTGTTTTTTAGTTTTTTCAAAATAAAACAGATTCGATTCCATTATATGTGGCTTAGACACACCATACTATGGTTAACGAATGCTAAAAGAGGAATATGTTACTCTGCCATTCAGAAGTACATACAGGGCATTCGTTAATATATGCAATTTCTTCACATTTTGAAAACCAAGTTAAACTTTCTGTACTACAAAGCTGAATTTTGCATCACCCTGTATATTTTTTACAAATCTCAACCAAATATGCTAACTAAATGTTCTACACATCATCATGGGAAACTAATGCACAAATTACTACAAACTGCACTAAAAAATGAACGTAGTACCTGTTGCTTTAGAAGAAATATTTAACCCTCTCACGGCTGATGAGACCACGTGACACTCGTTGTAACTGGAAAATATATGGCTTCAACCACTAATTGTTCAATTTTTTTTTAAAAAACTCTCCTATTTGGTATATATGTTGTTAGGCAACTATTCAACAATATATCATATGTCATTCTACATATATATTATATTGTTATCCATTGTTACTATATACTACATACTATTCGCCATATCTCCCAAACTTATTTACATATTTTGACGAAATAAAGCTAAAATTGAAGAGGAAACCCCTCCACTTTGTCCTGTTGCGATAAGGATCCTTTGCCCTTGAAGAAACGTTAAAATTTTCCTTATAACGTTTGTTTCTGTTTTTTAGTTTTTTCAAAATAAAACAGATTCGATTCCATTATATGTGGCTTTGACACACCATACTATGGTTAACGAATGCTAAAAGATGAATATGTTACTCTGCCATTCAGAAGTACATACAGGGCATTCGTTAATATATGCAATTTCTTCACATTTTGAAAACCAAGTTAAACTTTCTGTACTACAAAGCTGAATTTTGCATCACCCTGTATATTTTTTACAAATCTCAACCAAATATGCTAACTAAATGTTCTACACATCATCATGGGAAACTAATGCACAAATTACTACAAACTGCACTAAAAAATGAACGTAGTACCTGTTGCTTTAGAAGAAATATTTAACCCTCTCACGGCTGATGAGACCACGTGACACTCGTTGTAACTGGAATATATATGGCTTCAACCACTAATTTCTTCATTTTTTTAAAAAACTCTCCTATTTGGTACATATATGTTGTTAGGCAACTATTCAACAATATAGCATATGTCATTCTACATATATATTATATTCTTATCCATTGTTACTATATACTACATACTATTCGCCATATCTCTCAAAGTTATTTACATATTTTGACGAAATAAAGCTCAAATTGAAGGGCAAACCCATCCATTTTGTACGGTTGCGTTACAGGTCCTTTGTCCTTGAAGAAACATTAAAATTCCTCTTATAACGTTTGTTTTTTTTTTGGTTTTTTCAAAATAAAACAGATTCGATTCCATTATATGTGGCTTTGACACACCATACTATGATTAACGAATGCTAAAAGAGGAATATGTTACTGTGCCATTCAGAAGTACATACAGGGCATTCGTTAATATATGCAATTTCTTCACATTTTGAAAACCAAGTTAAACTTTCTGTACTACAAAGCTGAATTTTGCATCACCCTGTATATTTTTTACAAATCTCAACCAAATATGCTAACTAAATGTTCTACACATCATCATGGGAAACTAATGCACAAATTACTACAAACTGCACTAAAAAATGAACGTAGTACCTGTTGCTTTAGAAGAAATATTTAACCCTCTCACGGCTGATGAGACCACGTGACACTCGTTGTAACTGGAAAATATATGGCTTCAACCATTAATTTCTTCATTTTTTTAAAAAAAAACTCTCCTATTTGGTATATATGTTGTTAGGCAACTATTCAACAATATATCATATGTCATTCTACATATATATTATATTGTTATCCATTGTTATTATATACTACATACTATTCGCCATATCTCCCAAACTTATTTACATATTTTGACGAAATAAAGCTAAAATTGAAGAGGAAACCCCTCCACTTTGTCCTGTTGCGATAAGGGTCCTTTGCCCTTGAAGAAACGTTAAAATTCCTCTTCTAACATTTGTTTCTCTTTTTTAGTTTTTTTTCAAAATAAAACAGATTCGATTCCATTATATGTGGCTTTGACACACCATACTATGGTTAACGAATGCTAAAAGAGGAATATGTTACTGTGCCATTCAGAAGTACATACAGGGCATTCGTTAATATATGCAATTTCTTCACATTTTGAAAACCAAGTTAAACTTTCTGTACTACAAAGCTGAATTTTGCATCACCCTGTATATTTTTTACAAATCTCAACCAAATATGCTAACTAAATGTTCTACACATCATCATGGGAAACTAATGCACAAATTACTACAAACTGCACTAAAAAATGAACGTAGTACCTGTTGCTTTAGAAGAAATATTTAACCCTCTCACGGCTGATGAGACCACGTGACACTCGTTGTAACTGGAAAATATATGGCTTCAACCATTAATTTCTTCATTTTTTTAAAAAAAAACTCTCCTATTTGGTATATATGTTGTTAGGCAACTATTCAACAATATATCATATGTCATTCTACATATATATTATATTGTTATCCATTGTTATTATATACTACATACTATTCGCCATATCTCCCAAACTTATTTACATATTTTGACGAAATAAAGCTAAAATTGAAGAGGAAACCCCTCCACTTTGTCCTGTTGCGATAAGGGTCCTTTGCCCTTGAAGAAACGTTAAAATTCCTCTTCTAACATTTGTTTCTCTTTTTTAGTTTTTTTTCAAAATAAAACAGATTCGATTCCATTATATGTGGCTTTGACACACCATACTATGGTTAACGAATGCTAAAAGAGGAATATGTTACTGTGCCATTCAGAAGTACATACAGGGCATTCGTTAATATATGCAATTTCTTCACATTTTGAAAACCAAGTTAAACTTTCTGTACTACAAAGCTGAATTTTGCATCACCCTGTATATTTTTTACAAATCTCAACCAAATATGCTAACTAAATGTTCTACACATCATCATGGGAAACTAATGCACAAATTACTACAAACTGCACTAAAAAATGAACGTAGTACCTGTTGCTTTAGAAGAAATATTTAACCCTCTCACGGCTGATGAGACCACGTGACACTCGTTGTAACTGGAAAATATATGGCTTCAACCACTAATTTCTTCATTTTTTTAAAAAAACTCTCCTATTTTGTACATATATGTTGTTAGGCAACTATTCAACAATATAGCATATGTCATTCCACATATATATTATATTCTTATCCATTGTTACTATATACTACATACTATTCGCCATATCTCTCAAAGTTATTTACATATTTTGACGAAATAAAGCTCAAATTGAAGGGCAAACCCATCCATTTTGTACGGTTGCGTTACAGGTCCTTTGTCCTTGAAGGAACATTAAAATTCCTCTTAAACGTTTGTTTTTTTTTTTTTTTTAGTTTTTTCAAAATAAAACAGATTCGATTCCATTATATGTGGCTTTGACACACCATACTATGGTTAACGAATGCTAAAAGAGGAATATGTTACTGTGCCATTCAGAAGTACATACAGGGCATTCGTTAATATATGCAATTTCTTCACATTTTGAAAACCAATTTATACTTTCTGTACTACAAAGCTGAATTTTGCATCACCCTGTATATTTTTTACAAATCTCAACCAAATATGCTAACTAAATGTTCTACACATCATCATGGGAAACTAATGCACAAATTACTACAAACTGCACTAAAAAATGAACGTAGTACCTGTTGCTTTAGAAGAAATATTTAACCCTCTCACGGCTGATGAGACCACGTGACACTCGTTGTAACTGGAAAATATATGGCTTCAACCACTAATTTCTTCAATTTTTTTAAAAAAACTCTCCTATTTGGTATATATGTTGTTAGGCAACTATTCAACAATATATCATATGTCATTCTACATATATATTATATTGTTATCCATTGTTACTATATACTACATACTATTCGCCATATCTCCCAAACTTATTTACATATTTTGACGAAATAAAGCTAAAATTGAAGAGGAAACCCCTCCACTTTGTCCTGTTGCGATAAGGATCCTTTGCCTATGAAGAAACGTTAAAATTTTCCTTATAACGTTTGTTTCTGTTTTTTAGTTTTTTCAAAATAAAACAGATTCGATTCTATTATATGTGGCTTAGACACACCATACTATGGTTAACGAATGCTAAAAGAGGAATATGTTACTCTGCCATTCAGAAGTACATACAGGGCATTCGTTAATATATGCAATTTCTTCACATTTTGAAAACCAAGTTAAACTTTCTGTACTACAAAGCTGAATTTTGCATCACCCTGTATATTTTTTACAAATCTCAACCAAATATGCTAACTAAATGTTCTACACATCATCATGGGAAACTAATGCACAAATTACTACAAACTGCACTAAGAAATGAACGTAGTACCTGTTGCTTTAGAAGAAATATTTAACCCTCTCACGGCTGATGAGACCACGTGACACTCGTTGTAACTGGAATATATATGGCTTCAACCACTAATTTCTTCATTTTTTTTAAAAAACTCTCCTATTTGGTACATATATGTTGTTAGGCAACTATTCAACAATATAGCATATGTCATTCTACATATATATTATATTCTTATCCATTGTTACTATATACTACATACTATTCGCCATATCTCCCAAAGTTATTTACATATTTTGACGAAATAAAGCTCAAATTGAAGGGCAAACCCATCCATTTTGTACGGTTGCGTTACAGGTCCTTTGTCCTTGAAGAAACATTAAAATTCCTCTTATAACGTTTGTTTTTTTTTTTTTTTTGGTTTTTTCAAAATAAAACAGATTCGATTCCATTATATGTGGCTTTGACACACCATACTATGGTTAACGAATGCTAAAAGAGGAATATGTTACTGTGCCAATCAGAAGTACATACAGGGCATTCGTTAATATATGCAATTTCTTCACATTTTGAAAACCAAGTTAAACTTTCTGTACTACAAAGCTGAATTTTGCATCACCCTGTATATTTTTTACAAATCTCAACCAAATATGCTAACTAAATGTTCTACACATCATCATGGGAAACTAATGCACAAATTACTACAAACTGCACTAAAAAATGAACGTAGTACCTGTTGCTTTAGAAGAAATATTTAACCCTCTCACGGCTGATGAGACCACGTGACACTCGTTGTAACTGGAAAATATATGGCTTCAACCACTAATTTCTTCAATTTTTTTTAAAAAACTCTCCTATTTGGTATATATGTTGTTAGGCAACTATTCAACAATATGGCATATGTCATTCTACATATATATTATATTGTTATCCATTGTTACTATATACTACATACTATTCGCCATATCTCCCAAACTTATTTACATATTTTGACGAAATAAAGCTAAAATTGAAGAGGAAACCCCTCCACTTTGTCCTGTTGCGATAAGGATCCTTTGCCCTTGAAGAAACGTTAAAATTCTCCTTATAACGTTTGCTTCTGTTTTTTAGTTTTTTCAAAATAAAACAGATTCGATTCCATTATATGTGGCTTTGACACACCATACTATGGTTAACGAATGCTAAAAGAGGAATATGTTACTGTGCCATTCAGAAGTACATACAGGGCATTCGTTAATATATGCAATTTCTTCACATTTTGAAAACCAAGTTAAACGTTCTGTACTACAAAGCTGAATTTTGCATCACCCTGTATATTTTTTACAAATCTCAACCAAATATGCTAACTAAATGTTCTACACATCATCATGGGAAACTAATGCACAAATTACTACAAACTGCACTAAAAAATGAACGTAGTACCTGTTGCTTTAGAAGAAATATTTAACCCTCTCACGGCTGATGAGACCACGTGACACTCGTTGTAACTGGAATATATATGGCTTCAACCACTAATTTCTTCATTTTTTTAAAAAACTCTCCTATTTGGTACATATATGTTGTTAGGCAACTATTCAACAATATAGCATATGTCATTCTACATATATATTATATTCTTATCCATTGTTACTATATACTACATACTATTCGCCATATCTCCCAAAGTTATTTACATATTTTGACGAAATAAAGCTCAAATTGAAGGGCAAACCCATCCATTTTGTACGGTTGCGTTACAGGTCCTTTGTCCTTGAAGAAACATTAAAATTCCTCTTATAACGTTTGTTTTTTTTTTTTTTGGTTTTTTCAAAATAAAACAGATTCGATTCCATTATATGTGGCTTTGACACACCATACTATGGTTAACGAATGCTAAAAGAGGAATATGTTACTGTGCCATTCAGAAGTACATACAGGGCATTCGTTAATATATGCAATTTCTTCACATTTTGAAAACCAAGTTAAAGTTTCTGTACTACAAAGCTGAATTTTGCATCACCCTGTATATTTTTTACAAATCTCAACCAAATATGCTAACTAAATGTTCTACACATCATCATGGGAAACTAATGCACAAATTACTACAAACTGCACTAAAAAATGAACGTAGTACCTGTTGCTTTAGAAGAAATATTTAACCCTCTCACGGCTGATGAGACCACGTGACACTCGTTGTAACTGGAAAATATATGGCTTCAACCACTAATTTCTTCAATTTTTTTAAAAAAACTCTCCTATTTGGTATATATGTTGTTAGGCAACTATTCAACAATATATCATATGTCATTCTACATATATATTATATTGTTATCCATTGTTACTATATACTACATACTATTCGCCATATCTCCCAAACTTATTTACATATTTTGACGAAATAAAGCTAAAATTGAAGAGGAAACCCCTCCACTTTGTCCTGTTGCGATAAGGATCCTTTGCCTATGAAGAAACGTTAAAATTTTCCTTATAACGTTTGTTTCTGTTTTTTAGTTTTTTCAAAATAAAACAGATTCGATTCTATTATATGTGGCTTAGACACACCATACTATGGTTAACGAATGCTAAAAGAGGAATATGTTACTCTGCCATTCAGAAGTACATACAGGGCATTCGTTAATATATGCAATTTCTTCACATTTTGAAAACCAAGTTAAACTTTCTGTACTACAAAGCTGAATTTTGCATCACCCTGTATATTTTTTACAAATCTCAACCAAATATGCTAACTAAATGTTCTACACATCATCATGGGAAACTAATGCACAAATTACTACAAACTGCACTAAGAAATGAACGTAGTACCTGTTGCTTTAGAAGAAATATTTAACCCTCTCACGGCTGATGAGACCACGTGACACTCGTTGTAACTGGAATATATATGGCTTCAACCACTAATTTCTTCATTTTTTTTAAAAAACTCTCCTATTTGGTACATATATGTTGTTAGGCAACTATTCAACAATATAGCATATGTCATTCTACATATATATTATATTCTTATCCATTGTTACTATATACTACATACTATTCGCCATATCTCCCAAAGTTATTTACATATTTTGACGAAATAAAGCTCAAATTGAAGGGCAAACCCATCCATTTTGTACGGTTGCGTTACAGGTCCTTTGTCCTTGAAGAAACATTAAAATTCCTCTTATAACGTTTGTTTTTTTTTTTTTTTGGTTTTTTCAAAATAAAACAGATTCGATTCCATTATATGTGGCTTTGACACACCATACTATGGTTAACGAATGCTAAAAGAGGAATATGTTACTGTGCCAATCAGAAGTACATACAGGGCATTCGTTAATATATGCAATTTCTTCACATTTTGAAAACCAAGTTAAACTTTCTGTACTACAAAGCTGAATTTTGCATCACCCTGTATATTTTTTACAAATCTCAACCAAATATGCTAACTAAATGTTCTACACATCATCATGGGAAACTAATGCACAAATTACTACAAACTGCACTAAAAAATGAACGTAGTACCTGTTGCTTTAGAAGAAATATTTAACCCTCTCACGGCTGATGAGACCACGTGACACTCGTTGTAACTGGAAAATATATGGCTTCAACCACTAATTTCTTCAATTTTTTTTAAAAAACTCTCCTATTTGGTATATATGTTGTTAGGCAACTATTCAACAATATGGCATATGTCATTCTACATATATATTATATTGTTATCCATTGTTACTATATACTACATACTATTCGCCATATCTCCCAAACTTATTTACATATTTTGACGAAATAAAGCTAAAATTGAAGAGGAAACCCCTCCACTTTGTCCTGTTGCGATAAGGATCCTTTGCCCTTGAAGAAACGTTAAAATTCTCCTTATAACGTTTGCTTCTGTTTTTTAGTTTTTTCAAAATAAAACAGATTCGATTCCATTATATGTGGCTTTGACACACCATACTATGGTTAACGAATGCTAAAAGAGGAATATGTTACTGTGCCATTCAGAAGTACATACAGGGCATTCGTTAATATATGCAATTTCTTCACATTTTGAAAACCAAGTTAAACGTTCTGTACTACAAAGCTGAATTTTGCATCACCCTGTATATTTTTTACAAATCTCAACCAAATATGCTAACTAAATGTTCTACACATCATCATGGGAAACTAATGCACAAATTACTACAAACTGCACTAAAAAATGAACGTAGTACCTGTTGCTTTAGAAGAAATATTTAACCCTCTCACGGCTGATGAGACCACGTGACACTCGTTGTAACTGGAATATATATGGCTTCAACCACTAATTTCTTCATTTTTTTAAAAAACTCTCCTATTTGGTACATATATGTTGTTAGGCAACTATTCAACAATATAGCATATGTCATTCTACATATATATTATATTCTTATCCATTGTTACTATATACTACATACTATTCGCCATATCTCCCAAAGTTATTTACATATTTTGACGAAATAAAGCTCAAATTGAAGGGCAAACCCATCCATTTTGTACGGTTGCGTTACAGGTCCTTTGTCCTTGAAGAAACATTAAAATTCCTCTTATAACGTTTGTTTTTTTTTTTTTTGGTTTTTTCAAAATAAAACAGATTCGATTCCATTATATGTGGCTTTGACACACCATACTATGGTTAACGAATGCTAAAAGAGGAATATGTTACTGTGCCATTCAGAAGTACATACAGGGCATTCGTTAATATATGCAATTTCTTCACATTTTGAAAACCAAGTTAAAGTTTCTGTACTACAAAGCTGAATTTTGCATCACCCTGTATATTTTTTACAAATCTCAACCAAATATGCTAACTAAATGTTCTACACATCATCATGGGAAACTAATGCACAAATTACTACAAACTGCACTAAAAAATGAACGTAGTACCTGTTGCTTTAGAAGAAATATTTAACCCTCTCACGGCTGATGAGACCACGTGACACTCGTTGTAACTGGAAAATATATGGCTTCAACCACTAATTTCTTCAATTTTTTTAAAAAAACTCTCCTATTTGGTATATATGTTGTTAGGCAACTATTCAACAATATATCATATGTCATTCTACATATACATTATATTGTTATCCATTGTTACTATATACTACATACTATTCGCCATATCTCCCAAACTTATTTACATATTTTGACGAAATAAAGCTAAAATTGAAGAGGAAACCCCTCCACTTTGTCCTGTTGCGATAAGGATCCTTTGCCCTTGAAGAAACGTTAAAATTTTCCTTATAACGTTTGTTTCTGTTTTTTAGTTTTTTCAAAATAAAACAGATTCGATTCCATTATATGTGGCTTTGACACACCATACTATGGTTAACGAATGCTAAAAGAGGAATATGTTACTCTGCCATTCAGAAGTACATACAGGGCATTCGTTAATATATGCAATTTCTTCACATTTTGAAAACCAAGTTAAACTTTCTGTACTACAAAGCTGAATTTTGCATCACCCTGTATATTTTTTACAAATCTCAACCAAATATGCTAACTAAATGTTCTACACATCATCATGGGAAACTAATGCACAAATTACTACAAACTGCACTAAAAAATGAACGTAGTACCTGTTGCTTTAGAAGAAATATTTAACCCTCTCACGGCTGATGAGACCACGTGACACTCGTTGTAACTGGAATATATATGGCTTCAACCACTAATTTCTTCATTTTTTTAAAAAACTCTCCTATTTGGTACATATATGTTGTTAGGCAACTATTCAACAATATAGCATATGTCATTCTACATATATATTATATTCTTATCCATTGTTACTATATACTACATACTATTCGCCATATCTCCCAAAGTTATTTACATATTTTGACGAAATAAAGCTCAAATTGAAGGGCAAACCCATCCATTTTGTACGGTTGCGTTACAGGTCCTTTGTCCTTGAAGAAACATTAAAATTCCTCTTATAACGTTTGTTTTTTTTTTGGTTTTTTCAAAATAAAACAGATTCGATTCCATTATATGTGGCTTTGACACACCATACTATGGTTAACGAATTCTAAAAGAGGAATACGTTACTGTGCCATTCAGAAGTACATACAGGGCATTCGTTAATATATGCAATTTCTTCACATTTTGAAAACCAAGTTAAACTTTCTGTACTACAAAGCTGAATTTTGCATCACCCTGTATATTCTTTACAAATCTCAACCAAATATGCTAACTAAATGTTCTACACATCATCATGGGAAACTAATGCACAAATTACTACAAACTGCACTAAAAAATGAACGTAGTACCTGTTGCTTTAGAAGAAATATTTAACCCTCTCACGGCTGATGAGACCACGTGACACTCGTTGTAACTGGAAAATATATGGCTTCAACCACTAATTTCTTCAATTTTTTTAAAAAAACTCTCCTATTTGGTATATATGTTGTTAGGCAACTATTCAACAATATATCATATGTCATTCTACATATATATTATATTGTTATCCATTGTTACTATATACTACATACTATTCGCCATATCTCCCAAACTTATTTACATATTTTGACGAAATAAAGCTAAAATTGAAGAGGAAACCCCTCCACTTTGTCCTGTTGCGATAAGGATCCTTTGCCCTTGAAGAAACGTTAAAATTTTCCTTATAACGTTTGTTTCTGTTTTTTAGTTTTTTCAAAATAAAACAGATTCGATTCCATTATATGTGGCTTTGACACACCATACTATGGTTAACGAATGCTAAAAGAGGAATATGTTACTCTGCCATTCAGAAGTACATACAGGGCATTCGTTAATATATGCAATTTCTTCACATTTTGAAAACCAAGTTAAACTTTCTGTACTACAAAGCTGAATTTTGCATCACCCTGTATATTTTTTACAAATCTCAACCAAATATGCTAACTAAATGTTCTACACATCATCATGGGAAACTAATGCACAAATTACTACAAACTGCACTAAAAAATGAACGTAGTACCTGTTGCTTTAGAAGAAATATTTAACCCTCTCACGGCTGATGAGACCACGTGACACTCGTTGTAACTGGAATATATATGGCTTCAACCACTAATTTCTTCATTTTTTTTAAAAAACTCTCCTATTTGGTACATATATGTTGTTAGGCAACTATTCAACAATATAGCATATGTCATTCTACATATATATTATATTCTTATCCATTGTTACTATATACTACATACTATTCGCCATATCTCCCAAAGTTATTTACATATTTTGACGAAATAAAGCTCAAATTGAAGGGCAAACCCATCCATTTTGTACGGTTGCGTTACAGGTCCTTTGTCCTTGAAGAAACATTAAAATTCCTCTTATAACGTTTGTTTTTTTTTTTTTTTGGTTTTTTCAAAATAAAACAGATTCGATTCCATTATATGTGGCTTTGACACACCATACTATGGTTAACGAATGCTAAAAGAGGAATATGTTACTGTGCCAATCAGAAGTACATACAGGGCATTCGTTAATATATGCAATTTCTTCACATTTTGAAAACCAAGTTAAACTTTCTGTACTACAAAGCTGAATTTTGCATCACCCTGTATATTTTTTACAAATCTCAACCAAATATGCTAACTAAATGTTCTACACATCATCATGGGAAACTAATGCACAAATTACTACAAACTGCACTAAAAAATGAACGTAGTACCTGTTGCTTTAGAAGAAATATTTAACCCTCTCACGGCTGATGAGACCACGTGACACTCGTTGTAACTGGAAAATATATGGCTTCAACCACTAATTTCTTCAATTTTTTTTAAAAAACTCTCCTATTTGGTATATATGTTGTTAGGCAACTATTCAACAATATGACATATGTCATTCTACATATATATTATATTGTTATCCATTGTTACTATATACTACATACTATTCGCCATATCTCCCAAACTTATTTACATATTTTGACGAAATAAAGCTAAAATTGAAGAGGAAACCCCTCCACTTTGTCCTGTTGCGATAAGGATCCTTTGCCCTTGAAGAAACGTTAAAATTCTCCTTATAACGTTTGTTTCTGTTTTTTAGTTTTTTCAAAATAAAACAGATTCGATTCCATTATATGTGGCTTTGACACACCATACTATGGTTAACGAATGCTAAAAGAGGAATATGTTACTCTGCCATTCAGAAGTACATACAGGGCATTCGTTAATATATGCAATTTCTTCACATTTTGAAAACCAAGTTAAACGTTCTGTACTACAAAGCTGAATTTTGCATCACCCTGTATATTTTTTACAAATCTCAACCAAATATGCTAACTAAATGTTCTACACATCATCATGGGAAACTAATGCACAAATTACTACAAACTGCACTAAAAAATGAACGTAGTACCTGTTGCTTTAGAAGAAATATTTAACCCTCTCACGGCTGATGAGACCACGTGACACTCGTTGTAACTGGAATATATATGGCTTCAACCACTAATTTCTTCATTTTTTTAAAAAACTCTCCTATTTGGTACATATATGTTGTTAGGCAACTATTCAACAATATAGCATATGTCATTCTACATATATATTATATTCTTATCCATTGTTACTATATACTACATACTATTCGCCATATCTCCCAAAGTTATTTACATATTTTGACGAAATAAAGCTCAAATTGAAGGGCAAACCCATCCATTTTGTACGGTTGCGTTACAGGTCCTTTGTCCTTGAAGAAACATTAAAATTCCTCTTATAACGTTTGTTTTTTTTTTTTTTGGTTTTTTCAAAATAAAACAGATTCGATTCCATTATATGTGGCTTTGACACACCATACTATGGTTAACGAATGCTAAAAGAGGAATATGTTACTGTGCCATTCAGAAGTACATACAGGGCATTCGTTAATATATGCAATTTCTTCACATTTTGAAAACCAAGTTAAAGTTTCTGTACTACAAAGCTGAATTTTGCATCACCCTGTATATTTTTTACAAATCTCAACCAAATATGCTAACTAAATGTTCTACACATCATCATGGGAAACTAATGCACAAATTACTACAAACTGCACTAAAAAATGAACGTAGTACCTGTTGCTTTAGAAGAAATATTTAACCCTCTCACGGCTGATGAGACCACGTGACACTCGTTGTAACTGGAAAATATATGGCTTCAACCACTAATTTCTTCAATTTTTTTAAAAAAACTCTCCTATTTGGTATATATGTTGTTAGGCAACTATTCAACAATATATCATATGTCATTCTACATATACATTATATTGTTATCCATTGTTACTATATACTACATACTATTCGCCATATCTCCCAAACTTATTTACATATTTTGACGAAATAAAGCTAAAATTGAAGAGGAAACCCCTCCACTTTGTCCTGTTGCGATAAGGATCCTTTGCCCTTGAAGAAACGTTAAAATTTTCCTTATAACGTTTGTTTCTGTTTTTTAGTTTTTTCAAAATAAAACAGATTCGATTCCATTATATGTGGCTTTGACACACCATACTATGGTTAACGAATGCTAAAAGAGGAATATGTTACTCTGCCATTCAGAAGTACATACAGGGCATTCGTTAATATATGCAATTTCTTCACATTTTGAAAACCAAGTTAAACTTTCTGTACTACAAAGCTGAATTTTGCATCACCCTGTATATTTTTTACAAATCTCAACCAAATATGCTAACTAAATGTTCTACACATCATCATGGGAAACTAATGCACAAATTACTACAAACTGCACTAAAAAATGAACGTAGTACCTGTTGCTTTAGAAGAAATATTTAACCCTCTCACGGCTGATGAGACCACGTGACACTCGTTGTAACTGGAATATATATGGCTTCAACCACTAATTTCTTCATTTTTTTAAAAAACTCTCCTATTTGGTACATATATGTTGTTAGGCAACTATTCAACAATATAGCATATGTCATTCTACATATATATTATATTCTTATCCATTGTTACTATATACTACATACTATTCGCCATATCTCCCAAAGTTATTTACATATTTTGACGAAATAAAGCTCAAATTGAAGGGCAAACCCATCCATTTTGTACGGTTGCGTTACAGGTCCTTTGTCCTTGAAGAAACATTAAAATTCCTCTTATAACGTTTGTTTTTTTTTGGTTTTTTCAAAATAAAACAGATTCGATTCCATTATATGTGGCTTTGACACACCATACTATGGTTAACGAATTCTAAAAGAGGAATACGTTACTGTGCCATTCAGAAGTACATACAGGGCATTCGTTAATATATGCAATTTCTTCACATTTTGAAAACCAAGTTAAACTTTCTGTACTACAAAGCTGAATTTTGCATCACCCTGTATATTCTTTACAAATCTCAACCAAATATGCTAACTAAATGTTCTACACATCATCATGGGAAACTAATGCACAAATTACTACAAACTGCACTAAAAAATGAACGTAGTACCTGTTGCTTTAGAAGAAATATTTAACCCTCTCACGGCTGATGAGACCACGTGACACTCGTTGTAACTGGAAAATATATGGCTTCAACCACTAATTTCTTCAATTTTTTTAAAAAAACTCTCCTATTTGGTATATATGTTGTTAGGCAACTATTCAACAATATATCATATGTCATTCTACATATATATTATATTGTTATCCATTGTTACTATATACTACATACTATTCGCCATATCTCCCAAACTTATTTACATATTTTGACGAAATAAAGCTAAAATTGAAGAGGAAACCCCTCCACTTTGTCCTGTTGCGATAAGGATCCTTTGCCCTTGAAGAAACGTTAAAATTTTCCTTATAACGTTTGTTTCTGTTTTTTAGTTTTTTCAAAATAAAACAGATTCGATTCCATTATATGTGGCTTTGACACACCATACTATGGTTAACGAATGCTAAAAGAGGAATATGTTACTCTGCCATTCAGAAGTACATACAGGGCATTCGTTAATATATGCAATTTCTTCACATTTTGAAAACCAAGTTAAACTTTCTGTACTACAAAGCTGAATTTTGCATCACCCTGTATATTTTTTCCAAATCTCAACCAAATATGCTAACTAAATGTTCTACACATCATCATGGGAAACTAATGCACAAATTACTGCAAACTGCACTAAAAAATGAACGTAGTACCTGTTGCTTTAGAAGAAATATTTAACCCTCTCACGGCTGATGAGACCACGTGACACTCGTTGTAACTGGAATATATATGGCTTCAACCACTAATTTCTTCATTTTTTTTAAAAACTCTCCTATTTGGTACATATATGTTGTTAGGCAACTATTCAACAATATAGCATATGTCATTCTACATATATATTATATTCTTATCCATTGTTACTATATACTACATACTATTCGCCATATCTCCCAAAGTTATTTAAATATTTTGACGAAATAAAGCTCAAATTGAAGGGCAAACCCATCCATTTTTTACGGTTGCGTTACAGGTCCTTTGTCCTTGAAGAAACATTAAAATTCCTCTTATAACGTTTGTTTTTTTTTTTTTGGTTTTTTCAAAATAAAACAGATTCGATTCCATTATATGTGGCTTTGACACACCATACTATGGTTAACGAATGCTAAAAGAGGAATATGTTACTGTGCCATTCAGAAGTACATACAGGGCATTCGTTAATATATGCAATTTCTTCACATTTTGAAAACCAAGTTAAACTTTCTGTACTACAAAGCTGAATTTTGCATCACCCTGTATATTTTTTACAAATCTCAACCAAATATGCTAACTAAATGTTCTACACATCATCATGGGAAACTAATGCACAAATTACTACAAACTGCACTAAAAAATGAACGTAGTACCTGTTGCTTTAGAAGAAATATTTAACCCTCTCACGGCTGATGAGACCACGTGTCACTCGTTGTAACTGGAAAATATATGGCTTCAACCACTAATTTCTTCAATTTTTTAAAAAAAAACTCTCCTATTTGGTACATATATGTTGTTAGGCAACTATTCAACAATATAGCATATGTCATTCTACATATATATTATATTGTTATCCATTGTTACTATATACTACATACTATTCGCCATATCTCCCAAAGTTATTTACATATTTTGACGAAATAAAGCTCAAATTGAAGGGCAAACCCATCCATTTTGTACGGTTGCGTTACAGGTCCTTTGTCCTTGAAGAAACATTAAAATTCCTCTTATAACGTTTGTTTTTTTTTTTGGTTTTTTCAAAATAAAACAGATTCGATTCCATTATATGTGGCTTTGACACACCATACTATGGTTAACGAATTCTAAAAGAGGAATACGTTACTGTGCCATTCAGAAGTACATACAGGGCATTCGTTAATATATGCAATTTCTTCACATTTTGAAAACCAAGTTAAACTTTCTGTACTACAAAGCTGAATTTTGCATCACCCTGTATATTCTTTACAAATCTCAACCAAATATGCTAACTAAATGTTCTACACATCATCATGGGAAACTAATGCACAAATTACTACAAACTGCACTAAAAAATGAACGTAGTACCTGTTGCTTTAGAAGAAATATTTAACCCTCTCACGGCTGATGAGACCACGTGACACTCGTTGTAACTGGAAAATATATGGCTTCAACCACTAATTTCTTCAATTTTTTTAAAAAAACTCTCCTATTTGGTATATATGTTGTTAGGCAACTATTCAACAATATATCATATGTCATTCTACATATATATTATATTGTTATCCATTGTTACTATATACTACATACTATTCGCCATATCTCCCAAACTTATTTACATATTTTGACGAAATAAAGCTAAAATTGAAGAGGAAACCCCTCCACTTTGTCCTGTTGCGATAAGGATCCTTTGCCCTTGAAGAAACGTTAAAATTTTCCTTATAACGTTTGTTTCTGTTTTTTAGTTTTTTCAAAATAAAACAGATTCGATTCCATTATATGTGGCTTTGACACACCATACTATGGTTAACGAATGCTAAAAGAGGAATATGTTACTCTGCCATTCAGAAGTACATACAGGGCATTCGTTAATATATGCAATTTCTTCACATTTTGAAAACCAAGTTAAACTTTCTGTACTACAAAGCTGAATTTTGCATCACCCTGTATATTTTTTACAAATCTCAACCAAATATGCTAACTAAATGTTCTACACATCATCATGGGAAACTAATGCACAAATTACTACAAACTGCACTAAAAAATGAACGTAGTACCTGTTGCTTTAGAAGAAATATTTAACCCTCTCACGGCTGATGAGACCACGTGACATTCGTTGTAACTAGAATATATATGGCTTCAACCACTAATTTCTTCATTTTTTTAAAAAACTCTCCTATTTGGTACATATATGTTGTTAGGCAACTATTCAACAATATAGCATATGTCATTCTACATATATATTATATTCTTATCCATTGTTACTATATACTACATACTATTCGCCATATCTCCCAAAGTTATTTACATATTTTGACGAAATAAAGCTCAAATTGAAGGGCAAACCCATCCATTTTGTACGGTTGCGTTACAGGTCCTTTGTCCTTGAAGAAACATTAAAATTCCTCTTATAACGTTTGTTTTTTTTTTTTTTGGTTTTTTCAAAATAAAACAGATTCGATTCCATTATATGTGGCTTTGACACACCATACTATGGTTAACGAATGCTAAAAGAGGAATATGTTACTGTGCCATTCAGAAGTACATACAGGGCATTCGTTAATATATGCAATTTCTTCACATTTTGAAAACCAAGTTAAACTTTCTGTACTACAAAGCTGAATTTTGCATCACCCTGTATATTTTTTACAAATCTCAACCAAATATGCTAACTAAATGTTCTACACATCATCATGGGAAACTAATGCACAAATTACTACAAACTGCACTAAAAAATGAACGTAGTACCTGTTGCTTTAGAAGAAATATTTAACCTTCTCACGGCTGATGAGACCACGTGACACTCGTTGTAACTGGAAAATATATGGCTTCAACCACTAATTTCTTCAATTTTTTTTAAAAAACTCTCCTATTTGGTATATATGTTGTTAGGCAACTATTCAACAATATATCATATGTCATTCTACATATATATTATATTGTTATCCATTGTTACTATATACTACATACTATTCGCCATATCTCCCAAACTTATTTACATATTTTGACGAAATAAAGCTAAAATTGAAGAGGAAACCCCTCCACTTTGTCCTGTTGCGATAAGGATCCTTTGCCCTTGAAGAAACGTTAAAATTTTCCTTATAACGTTTGTTTCTGTTTTTTAGTTTTTTCAAAATAAAACAGATTCGATTCCATTATATGTGGCTTTGACACACCATACTATGGTTAACGAATGCTAAAAGAGGAATATGTTACTGTGCCATTCAGAAGTACATACAGGGCATTCGTTAATATATGCAATTTCTTCACATTTTGAAAACCAAGTTAAACTTTCTGTACTACAAAGCTGAATTTTGCATCACCCTGTATATTTTTTCCAAATCTCAACCAAATATGCTAACTAAATGTTCTACACATCATCATGGGAAACTAATGCACAAATTACTGCAAACTGCACTAAAAAATGAACGTAGTACCTGTTGCTTTAGAAGAAATATTTAACCCTCTCACGGCTGATGAGACCACGTGACACTCGTTGTAACTGGAATATATATGGCTTCAACCACTAATTTCTTCATTTTTTTAAAAACTCTCCTATTTGGTACATATATGTTGTTAGGCAACTATTCAACAATATAGCATATGTCATTCTACATATATATTATATTCTTATCCATTGTTACTATATACTACATACTATTCGCCATATCTCCCAAACTTATTTACATATTTTGACGAAATAAAGCTCAAATTGAAGGGCAAACCCATCCATTTTGTACGGTTGCGTTACAGGTCCTTTGTCCTTGAAGAAACATTAAAATTCCTCTTATAACGTTTGTTTTTTTTTTTTTTGGTTTTTTCAAAATAAAACAGATTCGATTCCATTATATGTGGCTTTGACACACCATACTATGGTTAACGAATTCTAAAAGAGGAATACGTTACTGTGCCATTCAGAAGTACATACAGGGCATTCGTTAATATATGCAATTTCTTCACATTTTGAAAACCAAGTTAAACTTTCTGTACTACAAAGCTGAATTTTGCATCACCCTGTATATTCTTTACAAATCTCAACCAAATATGCTAACTAAATGTTCTACACATCATCATGGGAAACTAATGCACAAATTACTACAAACTGCACTAAAAAATGAACGTAGTACCTGTTGCTTTAGAAGAAATATTTAACCCTCTCACGGCTGATGAGACCACGTGACACTCGTTGTAACTGGAAAATATATGGCTTCAACCACTAATTTCTTCAATTTTTTTAAAAAAACTCTCCTATTTGGTATATATGTTGTTAGGCAACTATTCAACAATATATCATATGTCATTCTACATATACATTATATTGTTATCCATTGTTACTATATACTACATACTATTCGCCATATCTCCCAAACTTATTTACATATTTTGACGAAATAAAGCTAAAATTGAAGAGGAAACCCCTCCACTTTGTCCTGTTGCGATAAGGATCCTTTGCCCTTGAAGAAACGTTAAAATTTTCCTTATAACGTTTGTTTCTGTTTTTTAGTTTTTTCAAAATAAAACAGATTCGATTCCATTATATGTGGCTTTGACACACCATACTATGGTTAACGAATGCTAAAAGAGGAATATGTTACTCTGCCATTCAGAAGTACATACAGGGCATTCGTTAATATATGCAATTTCTTCACATTTTGAAAACCAAGTTAAACTTTCTGTACTACAAAGCTGAATTTTGCATCACCCTGTATATTTTTTACAAATCTCAACCAAATATGCTAACTAAATGTTCTACACATCATCATGGGAAACTAATGCACAAATTACTACAAACTGCACTAAAAAATGAACGTAGTACCTGTTGCTTTAGAAGAAATATTTAACCCTCTCACGGCTGATGAGACCACGTGACACTCGTTGTAACTGGAATATATATGGCTTCAACCACTAATTTCTTCATTTTTTTAAAAAACTCTCCTATTTGGTACATATATGTTGTTAGGCAACTATTCAACAATATAGCATATGTCATTCTACATATATATTATATTCTTATCCATTGTTACTATATACTACATACTATTCGCCATATCTCCCAAAGTTATTTACATATTTTGACGAAATAAAGCTCAAATTGAAGGGCAAACCCATCCATTTTGTACGGTTGCGTTACAGGTCCTTTGTCCTTGAAGAAACATTAAAATTCCTCTTATAACGTTTGTTTTTTTTTTTTTGGTTTTTTCAAAATAAAACAGATTCGATTCCATTATATGTGGCTTTGACACACCATACTATGGTTAACGAATTCTAAAAGAGGAATACGTTACTGTGCCATTCAGAAGTACATACAGGGCATTCGTTAATATATGCAATTTCTTCACATTTTGAAAACCAAGTTAAACTTTCTGTACTACAAAGCTGAATTTTGCATCACCCTGTATATTCTTTACAAATCTCAACCAAATATGCTAACTAAATGTTCTACACATCATCATGGGAAACTAATGCACAAATTACTACAAACTGCACTAAAAAATGAACGTAGTACCTGTTGCTTTAGAAGAAATATTTAACCCTCTCACGGCTGATGAGACCACGTGACACTCGTTGTAACTGGAAAATATATGGCTTCAACCACTAATTTCTTCAATTTTTTTAAAAAAACTCTCCTATTTGGTATATATGTTGTTAGGCAACTATTCAACAATATATCATATGTCATTCTACATATATATTATATTGTTATCCATTGTTACTATATACTACATACTATTCGCCATATCTCCCAAACTTATTTACATATTTTGACGAAATAAAGCTAAAATTGAAGAGGAAACCCCTCCACTTTGTCCTGTTGCGATAAGGATCCTTTGCCCTTGAAGAAACGTTAAAATTTTCCTTATAACGTTTGTTTCTGTTTTTTAGTTTTTTCAAAATAAAACAGATTCGATTCCATTATATGTGGCTTTGACACACCATACTATGGTTAACGAATGCTAAAAGAGGAATATGTTACTCTGCCATTCAGAAGTACATACAGGGCATTCGTTAATATATGCAATTTCTTCACATTTTGAAAACCAAGTTAAACTTTCTGTACTACAAAGCTGAATTTTGCATCACCCTGTATATTTTTTCCAAATCTCAACCAAATATTCTAACTAAATGTTCTACACATCATCATGGGAAACTAATGCACAAATTACTGCAAACTGCACTAAAAAATGAACGTAGTACCTGTTGCTTTAGAAGAAATATTTAACCCTCTCACGGCTGATGAGACCACGTGACACTCGTTGTAACTGGAATATATATGGCTTCAACCACTAATTTCTTCATTTTTTTTAAAAACTCTCCTATTTGGTACATATATGTTGTTAGGCAACTATTCAACAATATAGCATATGTCATTCTACATATATATTATATTCTTATCCATTGTTACTATATACTACATACTATTCGCCATATCTCCCAAAGTTATTTAAATATTTTGACGAAATAAAGCTCAAATTGAAGGGCAAACCCATCCATTTTTTACGGTTGCGTTACAGGTCCTTTGTCCTTGAAGAAACATTAAAATTCCTCTTATAACGTTTGTTTTTTTTTTTTTGGTTTTTTCAAAATAAAACAGATTCGATTCCATTATATGTGGCTTTGACACACCATACTATGGTTAACGAATGCTAAAAGAGGAATATGTTACTGTGCCATTCAGAAGTACATACAGGGCATTCGTTAATATATGCAATTTCTTCACATTTTGAAAACCAAGTTAAACTTTCTGTACTACAAAGCTGAATTTTGCATCACCCTGTATATTTTTTACAAATCTCAACCAAATATGCTAACTAAATGTTCTACACATCATCATGGGAAACTAATGCACAAATTACTACAAACTGCACTAAAAAATGAACGTAGTACCTGTTGCTTTAGAAGAAATATTTAACCCTCTCACGGCTGATGAGACCACGTGACACTCGTTGTAACTGGAAAATATATGGCTTCAACCACTAATTTCTTCATTTTTTTAAAAAAACTCTCCTATTTTGTACATATATGTTGTTAGGCAACTATTCAACAATATAGCATATGTCATTCTACATATATATTATATTCTTATCCATTGTTACTATATACTACATACTATTCGCCATATCTCCCAAAGTTATTTACATATTTTGACGAAATAAAGCTAAAATTGAAGAGGAAACCCCTCCATTTTGTCCTGTTGCGATAAGGGTCCTTTGCCCTTGAAGAAACATTAAAATTCCTCTTATAACGTTTATTTCTCTTTTTTAGTTTTTTCAAAATAAAACAGATTCGATTCCATTATATGTGGCTTTGACACACCATACTGTGCTTAACGAATGATAAAAGAGGAATATGTTACTGTGCCATTCAGAAGTACATACAGGGCATTCGTTAATATATGCACTTTCTTCACATTATGAAAACCAATTTATACTTTCTGTACTACAAAGCTGAATTTTGCATCACCCTGTATATTTTTTCCAAATCTCAACCAAATATGCTAACTAAATGTTCTACACATCATGATGGGAAAATAAATGCACAAATTACTACAAATTGCACTAAAAAATGAACGTAGTACCTGTTGCTTTAGAAGAAATAGTTAACCCTCTCACGGCTGATGAGACCACGTGACACTCGTTGTAACTGGAAAATGTATGGCTTCAACCACTAATTTCTTCATTTTTTTAAAAAAAAACTCTCCTATTTGGTACATATATGTTGTTAGGCAACTATTCAACAATATAGCATATGTGATTCTACATATATATTATATTCTTATCCATTGTTACTATATACTACATACTATTCGCCATATCTCCCAAAGTTATTTACATATTTTGACGAAATAAAGCTCAAATTGAAGGGCAAACCCATCCATTTTGTACGGTTGCGTTACAGGTCCTTTGTCCTTGAAGGAACATTAAAATTCCTCTTAAACGTTTGTTTTTTTTTTTTTTTTTTAGTTTTTTCAAAATAAAACAGATTCGATTCCATTATATGTGGCTTTGACACACCATACTATGGTTAACGAATGCTAAAAGAGGAATATGTTACTGTGCCATTCAGAAGTACATACAGGGCATTCGTTAATATATGCAATTTCTTCACATTTTGAAAACCAATTTATACTTTCTGTACTACAAAGCTGAATTTTGCATCACCCTGTATATTTTTTACAAATCTCAACCAAATATGCTAACTAAATGTTCTACACATCATCATGGGAAACTAATGCACAAATTACTACAAACTGCACTAAAAAATGAACGTAGTACCTGTTGCTTTAGAAGAAATATTTAACCCTCTCACGGCTGATGAGACCACGTGACACTCGTTGTAACTGGAAAATATATGGCTTCAACCACTAATTTCTTCAATTTTTTTAAAAAAACTCTCCTATTTGGTATATATGTTGTTAGGCAACTATTCAACAATATATCATATGTCATTCTACATATATATTATATTCTTATCCATTGTTACTATATACTACATACTATTCGCCATATCTCCCAAAGTTATTTACATATTTTGACGAAATAAAGCTAAAATTGAAGAGGAAACCCCTCCATTTTGTCCTGTTGCGATAAGGGTCCTTTGCCCTTGAAGAAACATTAAAATTCCTCTTATAACGTTTATTTCTCTTTTTTAGTTTTTTCAAAATAAAACAGATTCGATTCCATTATATGTGGCTTTGACACACCATACTGTGCTTAACGAATGATAAAAGAGGAATATGTTACTGTGCCATTCAGAAGTACATACAGGGCATTCGTTAATATATGCACTTTCTTCACATTATGAAAACCAATTTATACTTTCTGTACTACAAAGCTGAATTTTGCATCACCCTGTATATTTTTTCCAAATCTCAACCAAATATGCTAACTAAATGTTCTACACATCATGATGGGAAAATAAATGCACAAATTACTACAAATTGCACTAAAAAATGAACGTAGTACCTGTTGCTTTAGAAGAAATAGTTAACCCTCTCACGGCTGATGAGACCACGTGACACTCGTTGTAACTGGAAAATGTATGGCTTCAACCACTAATTTCTTCATTTTTTTTAAAAAAAACTCTCCTATTTGGTACATATATGTTGTTAGGCAACTATTCAACAATATAGCATATGTGATTCTACATATATATTATATTCTTATCCATTGTTACTATATACTACATACTATTCGCCATATCTCCCAAAGTTATTTACATATTTTGACGAAATAAAGCTCAAATTGAAGGGCAAACCCATCCATTTTGTACGGTTGCGTTACAGGTCCTTTGTCCTTGAAGGAACATTAAAATTCCTCTTAAACGTTTTTTTTTTTTTTTTTTTTTTTTAGTTTTTTCAAAATAAAACAGATTCGATTCCATTATATGTGGCTTTGACACACCATACTATGGTTAACGAATGCTAAAAGAGGAATATGTTACTGTGCCATTCAGAAGTACATACAGGGCATTCGTTAATATATGCAATTTCTTCACATTTTGAAAACCAATTTATACTTTCTGTACTACAAAGCTGAATTTTGCATCACCCTGTATATTTTTTACAAATCTCAACCAAATATGCTAACTAAATGTTCTACACATCATCATGGGAAACTAATGCACAAATTACTACAAACTGCACTAAAAAATGAACGTAGTACCTGTTGCTTTAGAAGAAATATTTAACCCTCTCACGGCTGATGAGACCACGTGACACTCGTTGTAACTGGAAAATATATGGCTTCAACCACTAATTTCTTCAATTTTTTTAAAAAAACTCTCCTATTTGGTATATATGTTGTTAGGCAACTATTCAACAATATATCATATGTCATTCTACATATATATTATATTGTTATCCATTGTTACTATATACTACATACTATTCGCCATATCTCCCAAACTTATTTACATATTTTGACGAAATAAAGCTAAAATTGAAGAGGAAACCCCTCCACTTTGTCCTGTTGCGATAAGGATCCTTTGCCCTTGAAGAAACGTTAAAATTTTCCTTATAACGTTTGTTTCTGTTTTTTAGTTTTTTCAAAATAAAACAGATTCGATTCCATTATATGTGGCTTAGACACACCATACTATGGTTAACGAATGCTAAAAGAGGAATATGTTACTCTGCCATTCAGAAGTACATACAGGGCATTCGTTAATATATGCAATTTCTTCACATTTTGAAAACCAAGTTAAACTTTCTGTACTACAAAGCTGAATTTTGCATCACCCTGTATATTTTTTACAAATCTCAACCAAATATGCTAACTAAATGTTCTACACATCATCATGGGAAACTAATGCACAAATTACTACAAACTGCACTAAAAAATGAACGTAGTACCTGTTGCTTTAGAAGAAATATTTAACCCTCTCACGGCTGATGAGACCACGTGACACTCGTTGTAACTGGAATATATATGGCTTCAACCACTAATTTCTTCATTTTTTTTAAAAAACTCTCCTATTTGGTACATATATGTTGTTAGGCAACTATTCAACAATATAGCATATGTCATTCTACATATATATTATATTCTTATCCATTGTTACTATATACTACATACTATTCGCCATATCTCCCAAAGTTATTTACATATTTTGACGAAATAAAGCTCAAATTGAAGGGCAAACCCATCCATTTTGTACGGTTGCGTTACAGGTCCTTTGTCCTTGAAGAAACATTAAAATTCCTCTTATAACGTTTTTTTTTTTTTTTTTGGTTTTTTCAAAATAAAACAGATTCGATTCCATTATATGTGGCTTTGACACACCATACTATGGTTAACGAATGCTAAAAGAGGAATATGTTACTGTGCCATTCAGAAGTACATACAGGGCATTCGTTAATATATGCAATTTCTTCACATTTTGAAAACCAAGTTAAACTTTCTGTACTACAAAGCTGAATTTTGCATCACCCTGTATATTTTTTACAAATCTCAACCAAATATGCTAACTAAATGTTCTACACATCATCATGGGAAACTAATGCACAAATTACTACAAACTGCACTAAAAAATGAACGTAGTACCTGTTGCTTTAGAAGAAATATTTAACCCTCTCACGGCTGATGAGACCACGTGACACTCGTTGTAACTGGAAAATATATAGCTTCAACCACTAATTTCTTCAATTTTTTTAAAAAAACTCTCCTATTTGGTATATATGTTGTTAGGCAACTATTCAACAATATATCATATGTCATTCTACATATACATTATATTGTTATCCATTGTTACTATATACTACATACTATTCGCCATATCTCCCAAACTTATTTACATATTTTGACGAAATAAAGCTAAAATTGAAGAGGAAACCCCTCCACTTTGTCCTGTTGCGATAAGGATCCTTTGCCCTTGAAGAAACGTTAAAATTTTCCTTATAACGTTTGTTTCTGTTTTTTAGTTTTTTCAAAATAAAACAGATTCGATTCCATTATATGTGGCTTTGACACACCATACTATGGTTAACGAATGCTAAAAGAGGAATATGTTACTCTGCCATTCAGAAGTACATACAGGGCATTCGTTAATATATGCAATTTCTTCACATTTTGAAAACCAAGTTAAACTTTCTGTACTACAAAGCTGAATTTTGCATCACCCTGTATATTTTTTACAAATCTCAACCAAATATGCTAACTAAATGTTCTACACATCATCATGTGAAACTAATGCACAAATTACTACAAACTGCACTAAAAAATGAACGTAGTACCTGTTGCTTTAGAAGAAATATTTAACCCTCTCACGGCTGATGAGACCACGTGACACTCGTTGTAACTGGAATATATATGGCTTCAACCACTAATTTCTTCATTTTTTTAAAAAACTCTCCTATTTGGTACATATATGTTGTTAGGCAACTATTCAACAATATAGCATATGTCATTCTACATATATATTATATTCTTATCCATTGTTACTATATACTACATACTATTCGCCATATCTCCCAAAGTTATTTACATATTTTGACGAAATAAAGCTCTAATTGAAGAGCAAACCCATCCATTTTGTACGGTTGCGATAAAGGTCCTTTGGCCTTGAAAAAACGTTAAAATTCCCCTTATAACGTTTGTTTCTCTTTTTTAGTTTTTTCAAAATAAAACAGATTCGATTCCATTATATGTGGCTTTGACACACCATACTGTGGTTAACGAATGATAAAAGAGGAATATGTTACTGTACCATTCAGAAGTACATACAGGGCATTCGTTAATATATGCAATTTCTTCACATTTTGAAAACCAAGTTAAACTTTCTGTACTACAAAGCTGAATTTTGCATCACCCTGTATATTTTTTACAAATCTCAACCAAATATGCTAACTAAATGTTCTACACATCATCATGGGAAACTAATGCACAAATTACTACAAACTGCACTAAAAAATGAACGTAGTACCTGTTGCTTTAGAAGAAATATTTAACCCTCTCACGGCTGATGAGACCACGTGTTACTCGTTGTAACTGGAAAATATATGGCTTCAACCACTAATTTCTTCAATTTTTTAAAAAAAACTCTCCTATTTGGTATATATGTTGTTAGGCAACTATTCAACAATATAGCATATGTCATTCTACATATATATTATATTGTTATCCATTGTTACTATATACTACATACTATTCGCCATATCTCCCAAACTTATTTACATATTTTGACGAAATAAAGCTCAAATTGAAGGGCAAACCCATCCATTTTGCACGGTTGCGTTACAGGTCCTTTGTCCTTGAAGAAACATTAAAATTCCTCTTATAACGTTTGTTTTTTTTTTGGTTTTTTCAAAATAAAACAGATTCGATTCCATTATATGTGGCTTTGACACACCATACTATGGTTAACGAATTCTAAAAGAGGAATACGTTACTGTGCCATTCAGAAGTACATACAGGGCATTCGTTAATATATGCAATTTCTTCACATTTTGAAAACCAAGTTAAACTTTCTGTACTACAAAGCTGAATTTTGCATCACCCTGTATATTCTTTACAAATCTCAACCAAATATGCTAACTAAATGTTCTACACATCATCATGGGAAACTAATGCACAAATTACTACAAACTGCACTAAAAAATGAACGTAGTACCTGTTGCTTTAGAAGAAATATTTAACCCTCTCACGGCTGATGAGACCACGTGACACTCGTTGTAACTGGAAAATATATGGCTTCAACCACTAATTTCTTCAATTTTTTTAAAAAAACTCTCCTATTTGGTATATATGTTGTTAGGCAACTATTCAACAATATATCATATGTCATTCTACATATATATTATATTGTTATCCATTGTTACTATATACTACATACTATTCGCCATATCTCCCAAACTTATTTACATATTTTGACGAAATAAAGCTAAAATTGAAGAGGAAACCCCTCCACTTTGTCCTGTTGCGATAAGGATCCTTTGCCCTTGAAGAAACGTTAAAATTTTCCTTATAACGTTTGTTTCTGTTTTTTAGTTTTTTCAAAATAAAACAGATTCGATTCCATTATATGTGGCTTTGACACACCATACTATGGTTAACGAATGCTAAAAGAGGAATATGTTACTCTGCCATTCAGAAGTACATACAGGGCATTCGTTAATATATGCAATTTCTTCACATTTTGAAAACCAAGTTAAACTTTCTGTACTACAAAGCTGAATTTTGCATCACCCTGTATATTTTTTACAAATCTCAACCAAATATGCTAACTAAATATTCTACACATCATCATGGGAAACTAATGCACAAATTACTACAAACTGCACTAAAAAATGAATGTAGTACCTGTTGCTTTAGAAGAAATATTTAACCCTCTCACGGCTGATGAGACCACGTGACACTCGTTGTAACTGGAATATATATGGCTTCAACCACTAATTTCTTCATTTTTTTAAAAAACTCTCCTATTTGGTACATATATGTTGTTAGGCAACTATTCAACAATATAGCATATGTCATTCTACATATATATTATATTCTTATCCATTGTTACTATATACTACATACTATTCGCCATATCTCCCAAAGTTATTTACATATTTTGACGAAATAAAGCTCAAATTGAAGGGCAAACCCATCCATTTTGTACGGTTGCGTTACAGGTCCTTTGTCTTTGAAGAAACATTGAAATTCCTCTTATAACGTTTGTTTTTTTTTTTTTTGGTTTTTTCAAAATAAAACAGATTCGATTCCATTATATGTGGCTTTGACACACCATACTATGGTTAACGAATGCTAAAAGAGGAATATGTTACTGTGCCATTCAGAAGTACATACAGGGCATTCGTTAATATATGCAATTTCTTCACATTTTGAAAACCAAGTTAAAGTTTCTGTACTACAAAGCTGAATTTTGCATCACCCTGTATATTTTTTACAAATCTCAACCAAATATGCTAACTAAATGTTCTACACATCATCATGGGAAACTAATGCACAAATTACTACAAACTGCACTAAAAAATGAACGTAGTACCTGTTGCTTTAGAAGAAATATTTAACCTTCTCACGGCTGATGAGACCACGTGACACTCGTTGTAACTGGAAAATATATGGCTTCAACCACTAATTTCTTCAATTTTTTTTAAAAAACTCTCCTATTTGGTATATATGTTGTTAGGCAACTATTCAACAATATATCATATGTCATTCTACATATATATTATATTGTTATCCATTGTTACTATATACTACATACTATTCGCCATATCTCCCAAACTTATTTACATATTTTGACGAAATAAAGCTAAAATTGAAGAGGAAACCCCTCCACTTTGTCCTGTTGCGATAAGGATCCTTTGCCCTTGAAGAAACGTTAAAATTTTCCTTATAACGTTTGTTTCTGTTTTTTAGTTTTTTCAAAATAAAACAGATTCGATTCCATTATATGTGGCTTTGACACACCATACTATGGTTAACGAATGCTAAAAGAGGAATATGTTACTGTGCCATTCAGAAGTACATACAGGGCATTCGTTAATATATGCAATTTCTTCACATTTTGAAAACCAAGTTAAACTTTCTGTACTACAAAGCTGAATTTTGCATCACCCTGTATATTTTTTCCAAATCTCAACCAAATATGCTAACTAAATGTTCTACACATCATCATGGGAAACTAATGCACAAATTACTGCAAACTGCACTAAAAAATGAACGTAGTACCTGTTGCTTTAGAAGAAATATTTAACCCTCTCACGGCTGATGAGACCACGTGACACTCGTTGTAACTGGAATATATATGGCTTCAACCACTAATTTCTTCATTTTTTTTAAAAACTCTCCTATTTGGTACATATATGTTGTTAGGCAACTATTCAACAATATAGCATATGTCATTCTACATATATATTATATTCTTATCCATTGTTACTATATACTACATACTATTCGCCATATCTCCCAAACTTATTTACATATTTTGACGAAATAAAGCTCAAATTGAAGGGCAAACCCATCCATTTTGTACGGTTGCGTTACAGGTCCTTTGTCCTTGAAGAAACATTAAAATTCCTCTTATAACGTTTGTTTTTTTTTTTTTTGGTTTTTTCAAAATAAAACAGATTCGATTCCATTATATGTGGCTTTGACACACCATACTATGGTTAACGAATTCTAAAAGAGGAATACGTTACTGTGCCATTCAGAAGTACATACAGGGCATTCGTTAATATATGCAATTTCTTCACATTTTGAAAACCAAGTTAAACTTTCTGTACTACAAAGCTGAATTTTGCATCACCCTGTATATTCTTTACAAATCTCAACCAAATATGCTAACTAAATGTTCTACACATCATCATGGGAAACTAATGCACAAATTACTACAAACTGCACTAAAAAATGAACGTAGTACCTGTTGCTTTAGAAGAAATATTTAACCCTCTCACGGCTGATGAGACCACGTGACACTCGTTGTAACTGGAAAATATATGGCTTCAACCACTAATTTCTTCAATTTTTTAAAAAAAACTCTCTTATTTGGTATATATGTTGTTAGGCAACTATTCAACAATATATCATATGTCATTCTACATATACATTATATTGTTATCCATTGTTACTATATACTACATACTATTCGCCATATCTCCCAAACTTATTTACATATTTTGACGAAATAAAGCTAAAATTGAAGAGGAAACCCCTCCACTTTGTCCTGTTGCGATAAGGATCCTTTGCCCTTGAAGAAACGTTAAAATTTTCCTTATAACGTTTGTTTCTGTTTTTTAGTTTTTTCAAAATAAAACAGATTCGATTCCATTATATGTGGCTTTGACACACCATACTATGGTTAACGAATGCTAAAAGAGGAATATGTTACTCTGCCATTCAGAAGTACATACAAGGCATTCGTTAATATATGCAATTTCTTCACATTTTGAAAACCAAGTTAAACTTTCTGTACTACAAAGCTGAATTTTGCATCACCCTGTATATTTTTTACAAATCTCAACCAAATATGCTAACTAAATGTTCTACACATCATCATGGGAAACTAATGCACAAATTACTACAAACTGCACTAAAAAATGAACGTAGTACCTGTTGCTTTAGAAGAAATATTTAACCCTCTCACGGCTGATGAGACCACGTGACACTCGTTGTAACTGGAATATATATGGCTTCAACCACTAATTTCTTCATTTTTTTAAAAAACTCTCCTATTTGGTACATATATGTTGTTAGGCAACTATTCAACAATATAGCATATGTCATTCTACATATATATTATATTCTTATCCATTGTTACTATATACTACATACTATTCGCCATATCTCCCAAAGTTATTTACATATTTTGACGAAATAAAGCTCAAATTGAAGAGGAAACCCCTCCACTTTGTCCTGTTGCGATAAGGATCCTTTGCCCTTGAAGAAACGTTAAAATTTTCCTTATAACGTTTGTTTCTGTTTTTTAGTTTTTTCAAAATAAAACAGATTCGATTCCATTATATGTGGCTTTGACACACCATACTATGGTTAACGAATGCTAAAAGAGGAATATGTTACTCTGCCATTCAGAAGTACATACAGGGCATTCGTTAATATATGCAATTTCTTCACATTTTGAAAACCAAGTTAAACTTTCTGTACTACAAAGCTGAATTTTGCATCACCCTGTATATTTTTTCCAAATCTCAACCAAATATGCTAACTAAATGTTCTACACATCATCATGGGAAACTAATGCACAAATTACTGCAAACTGCACTGAAAAATGAACGTAGTACCTGTTGCTTTAGAAGAAATATTTAACCCTCTCACGGCTGATGAGACCACGTGACACTCGTTGTAACTGGAATATATATGGCTTCAACCACTAATTTCTTCATTTTTTTTAAAAACTCACCTATTTGGTACATATATGTTGTTAGGCAACTATTCAACAATATAGCATATGTCATTCTACATATATATTATATTCTTATCCATTGTTACTATATACTACATACTATTCGCCATATCTCCCAAAGTTATTTAAATATTTTGACGAAATAAAGCTCAAATTGAAGGGCAAACCCATCCATTTTTTACGGTTGCGTTACAGGTCCTTTGTCCTTGAAGAAACATTAAAATTCCTCTTATAACGTTTGTTTTTTTTTTTGGTTTTTTCAAAATAAAACAGATTCGATTCCATTATATGTGGCTTTGACACACCATACTATGGTTAACGAATGCTAAAAGAGGAATATGTTACTGTGCCATTCAGAAGTACATACAGGGCATTCGTTAATATATGCAATTTCTTCACATTTTGAAAACCAAGTTAAACTTTCTGTACTACAAAGCTGAATTTTGCATCACCCTGTATATTTTTTACAAATCTCAACCAAATATGCTAACTAAATGTTCTACACATCATCATGGGAAACTAATGCACAAATTACTACAAACTGCACTAAAAAATGAACGTAGTACCTGTTGCTTTAGAAGAAATAGTGAACCCTCTCACGACTGATGAGACCACGTGTCACTCGTTGTAACTGGAAAATATATGGCTTCAACCACTAATTTCTTCAAGTTTTTAAAAAAAACTCTCCTATTTGGTATATATGTTGTTAGGCAACTATTCAACAATATAGCATATGTCATTCTACATATATATTATATTGTTATCCATTGTTACTATATACTACATACTATTCGCCATATCTCCCAAACTTATTTACATATTTTGACGAAATAAAGCTCAAATTGAAGGGCAAACCCATCCATTTTGTACGGTTGCGTTACAGGTCCTTTGTCCTTGAAGAAACATTAAAATTCCTCTTATAACGTTTGTTTTTTTTTTGGTTTTTTCAAAATAAAACAGATTCGATTCCATTATATGTGGCTTTGACACACCATACTATGGTTAACGAATTCTAAAAGAGGAATACGTTACTGTGCCATTCAGAAGTACATACAGGGCATTCGTTAATATATGCAATTTCTTCACATTTTGAAAACCAAGTTAAACTTTCTGTACTACAAAGCTGAATTTTGCATCACCCTGTATATTCTTTACAAATCTCAACCAAATATGCTAACTAAATGTTCTACACATCATCATGGGAAACTAATGCACAAATTACTACAAACTGCACTAAAAAATGAACGTAGTACCTGTTGCTTTAGAAGAAATATTTAACCCTCTCACGGCTGATGAGACCACGTGACACTCGTTGTAACTGGAAAATATATGGCTTCAACCACTAATTTCTTCAATTTTTTTTAAAAAAACTCTCCTATTTGGTATATATGTTGTTAGGCAACTATTCAACAATATATCATATGTCATTCTACATATATATTATATTGTTATCCATTGTTACTATATACTACATACTATTCGCCATATCTCCCAAACTTATTTACATATTTTGACGAAATAAAGCTAAAATTGAAGAGGAAACCCCTCCACTTTGTCCTGTTGCGATAAGGATCCTTTGCCCTTGAAGAAACGTTAAAATTTTCCTTATAACGTTTGTTTCTGTTTTTTAGTTTTTTCAAAATAAAACAGATTCGATTCCATTATATGTGGCTTTGACACACCATACTATGGTTAACGAATGCTAAAAGAGGAATATGTTACTCTGCCATTCAGAAGTACATACAGGGCATTCGTTAATATATGCAATTTCTTCACATTTTGAAAACCAAGTTAAACTTTCTGTACTACAAAGCTGAATTTTGCATCACCCTGTATATTTTTTACAAATCTCAACCAAATATGCTAACTAAATGTTCTACACATCATCATGGGAAACTAATGCACAAATTACTACAAACTGCACTAAAAAATGAACGTAGTACCTGTTGCTTTAGAAGAAATATTTAACCCTCTCACGGCTGATGAGACCACGTGACACTCGTTGTAACTGGAATATATATGGCTTCAACCACTAATTTCTTCATTTTTTTAAAAAACTCTCCTATTTGGTACATATATGTTGTTAGGCAACTATTCAACAATATAGCATATGTCATTCTACATATATATTATATTCTTATCCATTGTTACTATATACTACATACTATTCGCCATATCTCCCAAAGTTATTTACATATTTTGACGAAATAAAGCTCAAATTGAAGAGGAAACCCCTCCACTTTGTCCTGTTGCGATAAGGATCCTTTGCCCTTGAAGAAACGTTAAAATTTTCCTTATAACGTTTGTTTCTGTTTTTTAGTTTTTTCAAAATAAAACAGATTCGATTCCATTATATGTGGCTTTGACACACCATACTATGGTTAACGAATGCTAAAAGAGGAATATGTTACTCTGCCATTCAGAAGTACATACAGGGCATTCGTTAATATATGCAATTTCTTCACATTTTGAAAACCAAGTTAAACTTTCTGTACTACAAAGCTGAATTTTGCATCACCCTGTATATTTTTTCCAAATCTCAACCAAATATGCTAACTAAATGTTCTACACATCATCATGGGAAACTAATGCACAAATTACTGCAAACTGCACTAAAAAATGAACGTAGTACCTGTTGCTTTAGAAGAAATATTTAACCCTCTCACGGCTGATGAGACCACGTGACACTCGTTGTAACTGGAATATATATGGCTTCAACCACTAATTTCTTCATTTTTTTTAAAAACTCTCCTATTTGGTACATATATGTTGTTAGGCAACTATTCAACAATATAGCATATGTCATTCTACATATATATTATATTCTTATCCATTGTTACTATATACTACATACTATTCGCCATATCTCCCAAAGTTATTTAAATATTTTGACGAAATAAAGCTCAAATTGAAGGGCAAACCCATCCATTTTTTACGGTTGCGTTACAGGTCCTTTGTCCTTGAAGAAACATTAAAATTCCTCTTATAACGTTTGTTTTTTTTTTTTTTGGTTTTTTCAAAATAAAACAGATTCGATTCCATTATATGTGGCTTTGACACACCATACTATGGTTAACGAATGCTAAAAGAGGAATATGTTACTGTGCCATTCAGAAGTACATACAGGGCATTCGTTAATATATGCAATTTCTTCACATTTTGAAAACCAAGTTAAACTTTCTGTACTACAAAGCTGAATTTTGCATCACCCTGTATATTTTTTACAAATCTCAACCAAATATGCTAACTAAATGTTCTACACATCATCATGGGAAACTAATGCACAAATTACTACAAACTGCACTAAAAAATGAACGTAGTACCTGTTGCTTTAGAAGAAATATTTAACCCTCTCACGGCTGATGAGACCACGTGTCACTCGTTGTAACTGGAAAATATATGGCTTCAACCACTAATTTCTTCAAGTTTTTAAAAAAAACTCTCCTATTTGGTATATATGTTGTTAGGCAACTATTCAACAATATAGCATATGTCATTCTACATATATATTATATTGTTATCCATTGTTACTATATACTACATACTATTCGCCATATCTCCCAAACTTATTTACATATTTTGACGAAATAAAGCTCAAATTGAAGGGCAAACCCATCCATTTTGTACGGTTGCGTTACAGGTCCTTTGTCCTTGAAGAAACATTAAAATTCCTCTTATAACGTTTGTTTTTTTTTTGGTTTTTTCAAAATAAAACAGATTCGATTCCATTATATGTGGCTTTGACACACCATACTATGGTTAACGAATTCTAAAAGAGGAATACGTTACTGTGCCATTCAGAAGTACATACAGGGCATTCGTTAATATATGCAATTTCTTCACATTTTGAAAACCAAGTTAAACTTTCTGTACTACAAAGCTGAATTTTGCATCACCCTGTATATTCTTTACAAATCTCAACCAAATATGCTAACTAAATGTTCTACACATCATCATGGGAAACTAATGCACAAATTACTACAAACTGCACTAAAAAATGAACGTAGTACCTGTTGCTTTAGAAGAAATATTTAACCCTCTCACGGCTGATGAGACCACGTGACACTCGTTGTAACTGGAAAATATATGGCTTCAACCACTAATTTCTTCAATTTTTTTAAAAAAACTCTCCTATTTGGTATATATGTTGTTAGGCAACTATTCAACAATATATCATATGTCATTCTACATATATATTATATTGTTATCCATTGTTACTATATACTACATACTATTCGCCATATCTCCCAAACTTATTTACATATTTTGACGAAATAAAGCTAAAATTGAAGAGGAAACCCCTCCACTTTGTCCTGTTGCGATAAGGATCCTTTGCCCTTGAAGAAACGTTAAAATTTTCCTTATAACGTTTGTTTCTGTTTTTTAGTTTTTTCAAAATAAAACAGATTCGATTCCATTATATGTGGCTTTGACACACCATACTATGGTTAACGAATGCTAAAAGAGGAATATGTTACTCTGCCATTCAGAAGTACATACAGGGCATTCGTTAATATATGCAATTTCTTCACATTTTGAAAACCAAGTTAAACTTTCTGTACTACAAAGCTGAATTTTGCATCACCCTGTATATTTTTTACAAATCTCAACCAAATATGCTAACTAAATGTTCTACACATCATCATGGGAAACTAATGCACAAATTACTACAAACTGCACTAAAAAATGAACGTAGTACCTGTTGCTTTAGAAGAAATATTTAACCCTCTCACGGCTGATGAGACCACGTGACACTCGTTGTAACTGGAATATATATGGCTTCAACCACTAATTTCTTCATTTTTTTAAAAAACTCTCCTATTTGGTACATATATGTTGTTAGGCAACTATTCAACAATATAGCATATGTCATTCTACATATATATTATATTCTTATCCATTGTTACTATATACTACATACTATTCGCCATATCTCCCAAAGTTATTTACATATTTTGACGAAATAAAGCTCAAATTGAAGAGGAAACCCCTCCACTTTGTCCTGTTGCGATAAGGATCCTTTGCCCTTGAAGAAACGTTAAAATTTTCCTTATAACGTTTGTTTCTGTTTTTTAGTTTTTTCAAAATAAAACAGATTCGATTCCATTATATGTGGCTTTGACACACCATACTATGGTTAACGAATGCTAAAAGAGGAATATGTTACTCTGCCATTCAGAAGTACATACAGGGCATTCGTTAATATATGCAATTTCTTCACATTTTGAAAACCAAGTTAAACTTTCTGTACTACAAAGCTGAATTTTGCATCACCCTGTATATTTTTTCCAAATCTCAACCAAATATGCTAACTAAATGTTCTACACATCATCATGGGAAACTAATGCACAAATTACTGCAAACTGCACTAAAAAATGAACGTAGTACCTGTTGCTTTAGAAGAAATATTTAACCCTCTCACGGCTGATGAGACCACGTGACACTCGTTGTAACTGGAATATATATGGCTTCAACCACTAATTTCTTCATTTTTTTAAAAACTCTCCTATTTGGTACATATATGTTGTTAGGCAACTATTCAACAATATAGCATATGTCATTCTACATATATATTATATTCTTATCCATTGTTACTATATACTACATACTATTCGCCATATCTCCCAAAGTTATTTAAATATTTTGACGAAATAAAGCTCAAATTGAAGGGCAAACCCATCCCATTTTTTACGGTTGCGTTACAGGTCCTTTGTCCTTGAAGAAACATTAAAATTCCTCTTATAACGTTTGTTTTTTTTTTTTTGGTTTTTTCAAATAAAACAGATTCGATTCCATTATATGTGGCTTTGACACACCATACTATGGTTAACGAATGCTAAAAGAGGAATATGTTACTGTGCCATTCAGAAGTACATACAGGGCATTCGTTAATATATGCAATTTCTTCACATTTTGAAAACCAAGTTAAACTTTCTGTACTACAAAGCTGAATTTTGCATCACCCTGTATATTTTTACAAATCTCAACCAAATATGCTAACTAAATGTTCTACACATCATCATGGGAAACTAATGCACAAATTACTACAAACTGCACTAAAAATGAACGTAGTACCTGTTGCTTTAGAAGAAATATTTAACCCTCTCACGGCTGATGAGACCACGTGTCACTCGTTGTAACTGGAAAATATATGGCTTCAACCACTAATTTCTTCAATTTTTTAAAAAAACTCTCCTATTTGGTATATATGTTGTTAGGCAACTATTCAACAATATAGCATATGTCATTCTACATATATATTATATTGTTATCCATTGTTACTATATACTACATACTATTCGCCATATCTCCCAAACTTATTTACATATTTTGACGAAATAAAGCTCAAATTGAAGGGCAAACCCATCCATTTTGTACGGTTGCGTTACAGGTCCTTTGTCCTTGAAGAAACATTAAAATTCCTCTTATAACGTTTGTTTTTTTTTGGTTTTTTCAAAATAAAACAGATTCGATTCCATTATATGTGGCTTTGACACACCATACTATGGTTAACGAATTCTAAAAGAGGAATACGTTACTGTGCCATTCAGAAGTACATACAGGGCATTCGTTAATATATGCAATTTCTTCACATTTTGAAAACCAAGTTAAACTTTCTGTACTACAAAGCTGAATTTTGCAT